>NC_053023.1:531952331-532096598 GCF_003073215.2 Triticum urartu | reverse complement strand
GAATTCAACTTTACATTGATTATGACCTCACCTATTCTTTTACACCCACACAGTAGTCTTCTCTTTATAATTGTACCACTAACTTTCTCTCGTGCATGCATGCACACACACTACCACTCGCCATTATCCATCGCACGCATGCAATCTTTTTCTTCAGGTCGGTCTCCCATGAAGGCACACACCCACACACATCCCCCTCTCCATCATATCGGGCATTCTTTATGTCTCACGCGTTCATGCGCAACGATTGATGTTCCTCTATGTATGTGTGTATATAGCTAGGTCTTTCATAGTTTTCCACACAGACCGATCAATCGATATATACAGTGAGGTCTCACCCTCTTTCCCACGTCCACATCGATCAATCTATACCTCTCTATATAGGATTAACATATATATCTAATACACCCACATTAATTATATATCCAATGTTCCCCTCTCATCATCCATGCCTTCCGCTTCATCTCTCAGACGCGTGCACAATGGCGAAGACAGGGGGCAGTAAGGGCCCTGCCACCTCCCCCCTAACATCACTATATATCGAGGCTAATATGAATGTGATCATTAGACAATTGCTGCTAAAAATGGTTTAAGTTCATGAATTGACCCTCCTCGTAAAGTATTAGCAATGCTTGGCCCCCTAGCTCATTTATATTTCATGGCTCCGCCACTGCGCGCAACAGGGCACGTGTTCGCCCCCTCTCTCTAAATATCGATCTCACACTGTGCATTCCTTCATAGTCTCCCTCCACTCGGCCCCTCGCACAATCTTCTAGCCCCCCACCGGATTTTGCAACATGTACAATCTAGCAAACTCCATGGTTGAACTTAAGCATAATGCACAAACCTCAAAACAACAGTGGTTCTCTTTTGTTCTAGAATCTTCTGTATCATAACTGCCCAAACTTTTTTCTAGTTGAATTGCCATTATTTGTTTTTACTTTATGCTTTACAACGCACAATTCCATGAATCATAAAATAGATTAAGGTCTTCTTTGAATCTTCTGTATCATAACTGCCCAAACTTTTTTTCTAGTTGAATTTTGGAGGATTCTAATCATTAGGAATTTTTCCTATCTTGGTTGTTTGATTCGTAGGATTGTAAACCATAGGAATTTTCCATATGATTCATTTGCACTAGATTTCATAGGAAACATCCCATCCACTCAAACCTCTTTGAAAGAATTATGTGTTTTTTCTATGCACAATCAAGCACTCGTACAATCATGTAGGATTCAAGATGACATTCCACTATAATCCCATGTTTTTCCTATTCCCGCGTTCTTAGCTTTTTTATAAAAACTAATTGATTTTGAATGAGATGAACTATAAGAATTAAACGAAGGGCTACATCAGGCATATATGACTCAGAGCTTACATGTTATAGTGTGGTATTTATTCATCATTTGGTTGCAAAATCTGATGCGTGCAATGCACGTGTACCTTACTAGTACTTCGAGTATGTGCAAAACATGTAAATTAGAATACTAATGGCATGCTACATAGTGTCTCTCTTACAGTTCATGAAGCCACGTGGCACATGTGGCGGCGTTGTCGCGACCTCCTTGCGTGGATTGATCACAGTGACGTGCTGCTGGTTCCAGAAGAATGTACTCGTCCTCCCTGAGCCATACTGGCGGTACATGCACGAAGCGAAGATGTGCATGCACGCCACACACGCACTCATTCCCTCGCACGCACACGCGGGTACACGGGCGAACGCAATTTTGTACCAAGATCCACCCCATGTGATAATTTGACGCGTGTAAAGTCGTTCACTTCATTAATGGTCAATTAATACAGCGCATGCAAATTGAGTGGACGTGAGGGCGGAAGAAAGACAATATTACTCCACTGCACGCATGCGAGTAGTTAAATCGTGGGTTGCTAGTAGTACTTCCATTGGTCTCCTTCGTATTTTGTGCCAATTTTTGACAGTAACATAATATTTACGCATTTGAGCAGTGTAGTACTTGAAATTTATGTTCTGCTAAACTCATCGGAATCCGTTTGGGGCCTCGAAACCAAAACCATCAATTAATCTTTACCTTGTTCCCATCACATTCGAAAAGCCTGCTCACACCTACTAGTACATACCAAACCTGAACATGTTCCCACTATGCAGGTATTAGTACTAGTGCTAGTACTTAGGTTATAAAAAGGGGAACTACCTAACCGAAAATTACTCTACCTTTCCTCCTCATAAGTGCTTCTTCTTCGTCCGTCGTTACCATGGCCGGTGAGAAGAGCTCTAGGTCGAGAACAACTCGTAACAAGGGAGCGGCAACCAAGGCTACAGAAAAAAGGAGAGGGCTCGCCTCCATGCAGAGACCTCGAAAGATCTCTCACAAGCAGGCGATGGCTCCCAGGAGCGCCCTAGCCGCAGAGGCGAACATGCTGAGCCGGCGGAGCTGGAGTCGTTATCCCTCGACGGCATGCCCGATCAGCTCAATAAGCACCTCAATAAGCAGAAGGAGTTCATCCAAGGCTTGATGGAGTTGCTGAAGGAGAGCCTCGACGACATGCCCGCTGAGCTCAATCAGCAGGGGGAGTTGACCGCCGGCTTGGTGATGCTGCTGAAGAAGAGCATTGCCTCAGAGAAGAAGCTGACCGGTGAAATCCTGCGACTTCAGGAGGACAAGGCGAAGCTCAGCCACGAGATCGACCTGTTGAAGGAGAAGAACGCGGGCTGGAAGAAGCTGAATGAGAATAGTAGTTCCTCGACGAAGATGCTGCAGGCCCTCATCATGGAACAGAAGGAGGAGTTGGTGAAGCTCCACATCGAGCACCCAGCTGCTGTCAAGGTACGTAATGCAGCCGTGGAACAGATGATGAAGGCTCGCGTCGAGAAATCCCGTGTCATGGACAGAATGAAGAAGATGGCGGAGGAGACGCGCAAGGAGATGGAGGTCGTGGAGGCGATGAAGAAGCAGTTACGACTCCGCGGAGAATTAGATCATTTGGGGTGATAATCTTCATTCTTCTTTTGCTCCTGTGTTTCATCTTTTGCTTTGGGTGTTTCGCCGCACGTGTCACGTTCTCTGCGAGGCATGAATAGAACAATGGTTTTTTGAGGGAATGAATAGAATAATGCTAACAATGAGATGCCTAGAAAATTAGATCATTTTTTATCGCCATATGGCACTGGGCTGCCGTGTTTCGTGCTCCTCCGTCAAAGTACTACTCCAGTGGAAAACTTGAGTATACCGCACGGTTCTTTACTCCTCCTTGATCAGGTCGTCGGCGCATTTATACGAGCATTCAAATCACAAGGCCCCGCCTTCCAATAGTAATGAGTCGTCAAATCACAAAGGCCCTTGCCTCTCGTGAAACCGACCAAGGTAGACTGCCCCGCCCTCTAGCCTTTTAAAAATGTATACTTTTGTACAGCAGTAGTATCGATGGATTGCGACATGGAGCAAAACTTGAAATTAAAAAAAAGGTGGTACATATAGAGAGCGCTCGTCGCCAAATTATGCATATAGTACTATAAAAAAGGCTAGTCACAATACAGGTGTCCAGCACAACCCACCCCTCAAATAAAACTAAGAGGGTGCTTGGGTACGTTTTAGTCCCATGACTAAAAGTAGTGGGACTAAAACATGCTAGCCTCACCCATGCTTGGATCCAAATACTAAAAAGGCTAAAATCAAGTTAATGAGCATTTATTATCCTCCAAACCCTCCAATCCAGAATTCGCATGTGTTAAAGGAGAGGATTTAAATGAGTAGAGAGAGGACTAATCCACATTTTAGTAGGGGTACCTCTGACTAAAATTTTTTAGTCTCAAGACTAGTTTTAGCCCCTCTTTAGTCAGGGGTGCTTGGAACTTTAGCCTCTTAAAGAGACTATTTTTAGTCAGACTAAAATAAGTCCCTTGGATCCAAGCACCCTCTAAGCATCCTGGAATTCTTTGACAAAACTAAGCACCCTGAAATTCTTTGACAACTAAACTGCTAGCTATATGATGTTGGCCATATATATTGTACGTATATAATGTGAAGAAACGAGTGGTAGTACTATACCAACTAAAAGATGAAATGTAAGAAATACTTGTATGTACGTACTGAAGAGTTAAAGTAAAGAGAAGAAACATAACATAGTTCTGCTGGGGGCTCAGCACAACACACCCCTCAAATTAAATTAAGCACACCTGAAATTAAACTTTGCAACTATTCCGATAGACACTGCATTAGAACCACCATGAGCAAGGACACTGCCAGCTTACTCGGAGTCCTCGTCCACGTCCTCGACTTCGTCCTTGTCCCTCTTCCTCTTGGCCGATACTTCTTTGCTTGAACCACACACTTGGCTGTTGCTCTTCATCCAACCCTTCTAGATATTGAAGCAAAGGTAGCCATCCATTGCAGCGTAGAGGATGTGGTCTATATCTAGTACATTCCGCTGCCATGCATGATGATGAAACGTGTATGGAGGTTTCTCCAGTTTACCGTATGAAGGATGAACCATGGCTCCTGCCAGAGTCAGCATTGAAGGCTGACGAGAGGACACCAGCCGATTCTTCTAGAGGTTGAAGGTGTTGCCTACAATGAGGCCTATCCGACGTAGGACTTCTTTGTCATTACCAAAGTCTACAATAAAGAATTTGACTAGGTTGCTCTGGAGGAAGTCCTTAAAATCCTGGCACTCAACGTCGACATGGCATATGTGGTAGACCAAGCATAAGTCATGCACGCAAACCTGGATCACGGCGGGCTTCTTCCTCTCTTCGTCTTCTAGATCCTTCTCTGGTCCCAGGACTGTGGTGTACTCAACATCTAGCCTAGCGATCCACTCATCATCTGAGTCTTCGAACATGCGTCTAAAGCGAGAAAGGCATCCTTTCACCGTCGCGGAAGAACGGGTGTAGATGACATCGAACTCATCGCCGGTGATGGTTCTAACCTTGTACTCACCGCCGATCGTGGAGATTTGGGATGCCATGGATTTGGGAGGATTAGTGGAACTGCCGTAATGTGAATGGACGGGACGACTAGGAGCGAACCGCTGTAGTATTGAAGGACGCGCGGGGACGAGTAGGATCGAACTGCCAGCGTGCGAACTACAGGGTAGTGGCTTTCCATTCTCCCATGATCACGGGGCCCCACCTGTCCAGCAGTAACTCGCTGTCAAATCACACAGCCCTATGTTTGCAGCAGCCTACTCCCTTGTCTTCTCGCGTCACTATCGAACCGACTAGGCGGAACTGCCCCGCCGCCTGCCGCGCAGGAAAAGCCCCACCCTCGACTTTTAAATAGTATACAGTATACTAATTTTGTATCCATGGATTGCGCCTGCGCCATGGAGAAAAGCGTCTAGAAAACGGCAGTACATATGTACGGAGTATACAGCACGCCCGTCACGTCCGCGTCGCACCCCAGACGGTCGGTCAGTCTGGCACACTGCTCTCCTAATGGAACGCGCGTCATATTGCGTTTGCACACACATGTGGGACGGCAATTGAGAACCGAGCATATGCACACTCCCCGGCCCCGCAAGTCGGGTGACTTAATAGAAGAGGGAGACGAGCAATAGTACTAGAGAAGTGGTGTACTACGTTGGTGCCTGGACGATCCCTGCAAGACATGGAAGATCAGTTCGTCCATGCATGTGACCAGACTCCAGCAGACACGCCTGGATTGGCTATCGTCTACATATCGTGCAGGCTGTATTGTACATGGCTGTAGTTGTGGTGAGAAATCTAAAAAAGGTTTCTTGTCATCTCGCAAAATTAGGTGTCATGTGCTTCGGATCACTGCGAGGGTTAAACAACGACAACTGAGTTGGGTTAGTCATTGGAGGCACATGCACGAACAGTGACTACTCGGCTGCCATCTAGGTCAAGCCGGCTATGTTAATTAGGACATCTATCGACAGACCCCTTTTCTACGAGTTTATCTTTAATTTGAGATTTGTTCCTCGTCTAGTTTGTCCGTCGGGATTCATGTTGTCTCCTTTCGGCAGTGAGGTTATGATTTCTTGTCATGTGGCATTTTTTCGTGTTATATGTTATAATCTGGCGCTTCAGATCAAAATGACGACAACTGCGCCTCCGGGCCACGTGCATGAGGAGGTGGTTTTGCAATGGAGAAGATCAGAAGAGGGAGAGGCGAGACGGTGGTTTTGGAATGGAGATGATGGAGAGGAGAGGAGGTGGTTTTGCAATGGAGAAGATTAGAAGAGGGAGAGGCGAGACAGTGGTTTTGGAATGGAGATGATGGAGAGGAGAGGAGGTGGTTTTGCAATGGAGAAGAGGGAGAGGAGCGTGCGGCAGCGATTTAGGATTGGACGAGAGGGTCGACGCGCTGTGACTGGATCAAAATCAAAATCAATTTACCCTTCAATTAAGAAAGCGACCCCACATTAACTAGTCTCCCTTTTATTCTGGGTCAAAATTGACCATGATTTTTGCACATAAAATATATGTTATACGTTGCAAAAATAATATAATTTGAAAGTACAGTCAGATACGAACCAAACGATACAATTTTTGATGACATGCATTCACACTTTGCTTGTCAAATACAGTACGTGGTCAAACTTTGACCCAAAATACGCAAAACAACAAAAAAAATACTTCCAGGACCAGCGCCGCTCTTCCGCTCTTCTCCTCTTAAACCACCGCCGCTCCTCTCCTGTTCCAATCTAAATGCAGCGCCGCTCCTCTCCTCTTCCATTTCAAAACCACCGCCCCTCCTCTACTGTTCCAGTCCAAAACCAGCGTCGCTCCTCTTCCGTTCTAATCGAAAACCAGCGCTGCTCCTCTCCTCTTCCATTCAAAAACCTCCGCCGGCGAGTGAAGGTGCTGTGGAGAAGTAGATCGATGGAGTACAACTGATACGTGAGGATCGTAGACGGCGACCCTGTGATGCTAGCTAGGATGTTGGAGATACAGTCTTGGTTTGACAACAAGGACCAACTAGCAGGGACGGCGACATCCATGGCCAAATATCTGCAACAGAGCGAAAAGGCGGCGATACTCCCGGAGGGAGTCGCGCCGGAGTACATAGAGCTGCTCCTCTGGGCCATGGAGCAAACAGATTCACCGAATCCGATCGTGAGGGAGTGGTGGTGGGAGTATCGATCCTAGATGGAGCATCCACCAGAGATTGAAGGATCGAGCATCTACATGGTGCCGTTTGTGAGGGTGTCCTGCCAGAGCGAGCCGGTGGAGTCTTCGTCGACCGAACCCAACCGCAAGAGGAGAAAAGCAGTTGGCCCGACGATGCTTCCCCGCCATCGTCTCCCTCGCCCTTCACATCGTCTCACGGGGCGGCTGTCTGCCGCCGAGGAATAGGAGGGGGCTGCCCCCCAGCCCAATAGTCGGGCAGGTTGTGAATTGTCAGGAGGAGATTAGGGTTGTCAGTATTTGTAGGTTGTGAATTGTGTTTTGTGTCGTGTATTTTGAGAGTACTTTCAGATATGAATGTCTTTTGAATTTCAGATTTGCAGTATTGAGCATATGAAGTATTTTATGAATTCTAGAGATCTATTTTTAGCACTTAAAAAAATGTAGTTTCATAGGAGTATAAAAGTGCAGACAATGTGATTCTCAGAAAAGAAACTGCAAGTTTCAGTTTCAGATAAGAAACTGCAAGTTCAGTTTCAGATAAGAAACTGCAACTTTCAGAGGCAGAGCATTTATATTAACACGGCCTTTTCAAACAGGGTTAACATCATGTTGGAAGTTTTATTCATGGTCGAAAATGGAACTACCAGCCATTTATATCATGCTGATCAACATTCATGCATAGCACATCTTCATATGATGCACAGTCAAAATGCCCACACAATGTCGAGTGTGCGAAACACAGAGAAAACGAGGGACGAAGTTTTGGCAAGTGTTGGACATGGTTTTGGGCTGCCCCATCTAGGCTTTCATTTTTAACATGCGCAGCCCACGACCTCGGATGGGAGGTCCATAGGCCTATTTGTATTTTCTTAGGGCCGTCATGTATCGACCGGCCTATTGACCTCCGATCCGAGGTTTTATTTTTGGCAGCCCAATTTATGTATTTTTTGAAGAAAACGCAGAGGTCTGTTCTATTTTTCTATATAAGAATAGGAACGCCAGGTCCAACTTATGGTTTCCTTCTAACTACATTATATATATTTAAATTATTTTATATGTTATTATATATTATTTTTATTGTCATCATATATTTAACAAATACTTACATATGTAAGAAAACAATATCCCACATCTTATTAACTTATAAAAATAATTTATTAACAAATAAAATCCTGGATTGTTTTGGCACGAAAATCCTAGTGATTGTGACAAAAGCTTGGTAAGATTTAATGATGAATGTAATAATATCACTTATTATTTAAATATATTTATAACAAAATTCTCAGGCCCTTTTTATTTTTTGATAACATTGCTGGCCCAACCCAACATTATAATTAGAATCGGCCCAGCAAAATCGTGTACTTTGAGAAAGTGCAAATGGTCTGTAATTTTTTAGGAAATCAAATAAATGGGCCGCATGGACACTACATTATTTGTTCACCCAGCCAAGCTAATGGCTGTAATTCAAAAAAAACATCAAATTGACTATAAATTCTACCGCGAAAAAAAGACTGTAAATTCTGAAAAAAATGGGTTGAATACGTGCCACATTTTTGGTGGCTGAAATGTGGGCCAATATGTCGAAGCCAACGCAAGTTGTTGTCAATTTAGTCAACAAATGATTCTGACATGTTGGCCGTTGGATTTACATCCAACGACCGGCATCCATCTTCAATCTCTCGTCTTCTTCCTCCAGCGCCGCCAGGACCACCTCCCGCCTCCTGCTGCTAGCAGCTTTGCTTAGCATGCTTCGCTATCAAGCGCTACTCCACCGTTGGCCAGGCCATCCCTCCACCCCTCCACCCCTCCACCCCTCCACACCTCCTGTTCTTCTCCACCGACTGCCGAACCACACCGCACTAGAACCAGTTAACCCTCGTACACCTCTCCGTCTGCGACTCTACTCCCGCGTCTTCCCATCTCCGGCTCATTGCTGTCTGGGGCCTCGCCGTCGTCCACCACCTTGGATGTGCTCGGCGCGGCATGGTCAATGTGGTCAACGAACAACACCATCGGAAGTAGACTGTGCATGGAGAGGCTGACAGCTGGGTCCATGGCCGCACACAAGGAAATGCCTCCTTATTACGCGCAAAGTAATGATTCCTCCACCTGACATCTGGGACCCACCGGAAGGGCCTCTGTATTTCACAAAAATAACGTGCCCCCGCTGACATGTCGGACCCACCAGCTATCTTCGCACGCAAGGAAGTGCCTCCTTATTACGCACAAAAAAATGAATATTCCCCCTACCAGCTGGAACCCAGCATAGTGGGAGGCTGACTTGTGGGCCTACCAAGTTGACGGGGACGGAGGGCTTTGTCAACCTAGTCAATATGAACAATTCTAGCTCCTGTTACCGTACGATGTTCATCCAACGGCCGTAGTGCTTCTTCAACCTCTGGTCTTCTTGCTCCAGCCGCCCAAACCAGCGCCATCGTGCCGCATGCTCCTGCCTCCCGTGGCCGACTGTGATGTCGCGGAGGCCTCACCGCCCCCTACTACTCCCACCGCTGGCCAGGCCATCCTTCTACTCACCCACACCCCCTGTTATTCTGCGGCGACAGCAGCCTCACACCGCAGCCGAACCGGTGAACCCTCGTACTCCTCTTCGGGTGGGCATCCACTGTTGCGTCTTCCCCGGCTCCGAGTCATCCCCTTCCTAGTCCTTGCCATCGTCCACTGCCATGGTGCTCTCGGCACGGCGTGGTCAATGTGGTCAAGGAACGACTTCCATCGGACGTGGACTGTACGTGGAGAGGCTGACAGCTGGGTCCACGGCCGCAGCAAGGAAGTGCCTCCTTATTACGCGCAAAATAATGATTCCTCCACCTGAAAGCGGGGACCCACCGGACGGGCCACCGTATTTCGAAAAAAAATGTTTCCCCCTGACTGTTGGGACCCACCAGCTACATCTTCGCACGCAAGGAAGTGCGTCCGGGCAAAAAAAACGATTTGTCCCCCTGACTGCTAGGGCCCACCTGCTACATCTTCGCACGCAAGGAAAGTGCGTCCGGGCAAAAAAATCGATTCTCCCCCCTGACTGCTGGGACCCACCAGCTACATCTTCGCACGCAAGGAAGTGTCTGACAGTCGGGACCCACCTGGTCGAAGCGTACGTAGCGTTGTCATTCTGGTCGCGAACGTGTACGTACATATAAACTAGTGGATGTAGAGGCGCTCACATGTCGTAGTAGAGGCGCGTACGTGTCGTAGTAGAGGTGCGCACGTAGCATGTACATGCACATACAACGGCCAGGGTGCAAGAAAGAAAATACGGCCACATATGTGTACATACGGGCGGGGTCTCGAATGCCTACTCGCGCATACGTACGGCCAGGGGTCGTGTACATGGCTGGGTCGGAACGGAGAAATAGCATCGTCGTCGTGTTCATGGGGAGGCAACGGAATGCGTCATGTTCATGGGGAGGCAACGGAATGCGTCGTCTTCATCGGGAGGCAACGGAACGCATGGGAGCCAACCGGTTGGGTCGGAACGGAATGCATGGTCATGTTCATCGGGAGGGCTTGGACGGAATAGGTGGTGGAAACGAGGCCCGGCGTACCGCAAAACGGAGGAAACGGACCTCCTATGTTCGGAACGGGGTCCTGTTGATCGGGAGGGGTGTGGCGTACCACAAAACGGAGGAAACGGACCTCCTACGGTCGAAACGGGGGTCCTGTTGATCGGGAGGGGTGTGGCGTACCGCAAAACGGATGAAACGGACCTCCTACGGTCGAAACGGGGGTCCTGTTCATCGGGAGGGGTGTGGCGTACCTAAAAACATCATAAGAACAGAGTAACGCTTTAAGCAAGATGACATGATGTAGAGGGATAAACTCATGCATAATAAAATGAACCCCATCTTTTTATCCTCGATGGCAACAATACAATACGTGTCGTTTCCCCTACTGTCACTGGGATCAAGCACCTCAAGATTGAACCCAAAGCTAAGCACTTCTCCCATTGCAAGAAAGATCAATCTAGTAGGCCAAACCAAACTGATAATTCGAAGAGACTTGCAAAGATAACCAATCATACATAAAAGAATTCAGAGAAGATTCAAATATTGTTCATAGATAATCTTGATCATAAACCCACAATTCATCAGATCTCGACAAACACACCGCAAAAGAAGATTACATCGAATAGATCTCCAAGAGAATCGAGGAGAACTTTGTATTGAGATCCAAAGAGAGAGAAGAAGCCATCTAGCTAATAACTATGGACCCGAAGGTTTGAGGTAAACTACTCACACATCATCGGAGAGGCTATGGTGTTGATGTAGAAGCCCTCCGTGATCAATGCCCCCTCCGGCGGAGCGCCGGAAAAGGCCCCAAGATGGGATCTCACAGGTACAAAAGGTTGCGGCGGTGGAATTAGGTTTTCGTGGTGCTCTCTGATGTTTTCAGGGTATGTAGGTATATATAGGAGGAAGTAGGTCGGTGGAGCCACGAGGGACCCACGAGGGTGGAGGGTGCGCCCAGGGGGGTAGGCGCGCCCCCTTGCCTCGTGGCATCCTCGTTGATTGCTTGATGTCCACTCTGGATCACGTTTGTTCCAAAAATCACGCTCCCGAAGGTTTCATTCCATTTGGACTCCGTTTGATATTCTTTTTCTGCGAAACACTGAAATAGGCAAAAAAAACAGCAATTTGGGATGGGCCTCCGGTTAATAGGTTAGTCCCAAAAATAATATAAAAGTGTATAAATAAGCCCATTAAACATCCAAAATAGAATATATAACAGCATGGAACAATCAAAGATTATAGATACGTTGGAGACGTATCAAGCATCCCCAAGCTTAATTCCTGCTCATCCTCGAGTAGGTAAATGATAAAACAGAATTTTTGATGTGGAATGCTTCCTAACATAATTCTCAATGTAATTTTCTTTATTGTGGCATGAATGTTCAGATCCGAAAGATTCAAGATAAAAGTTTAAGATTGACATAAAAATAATAATACTTCAAGCATACTAACTAAGCAATCATGTCTTCTCAAAATAACATGGCCAGAGAAAATTATCCCTACAAAATCATATAGTATGGCTATGCTCTATCTTCATCACACAAAATATTAAATCATGCACAACCCCAATGACAAGCCAAGCAATTGTTTCATACTTTTGATGTTCTCAAACTTTTTCAACTTCCACGCAATACATGAGGGTGAGCCATGGACATAGCACTATAGGTGGAATAGAATGGTGGTTGTGGAGAAGACAAAAAGGAGAAGATAATCTCACATCAACTAGGCGTATCAACGGGCTATGGAGATGCCCATCAATAGATATCAATGTGAGTGAGTAGGGATTGCCATGCAACGGATGCACTAGAGCTATAAGTGTATGAAAGCTCAACAAAAGAAACTAAGTGGGTGTGCATCCAACTTGCTTGCTCAAGAAGACCTAGGGCAATTTGTGGAAACCCATCATTGGAATATACAAGCCAAGTTCAATAATGTAAAATTCCCACTAGTTTATGAAATTGACAACATAGGAGACTCTCTATCATGAAGATAATGGTGCTACTTTGAAGCACAAGTGTGGAAAAAAGATAGTAACATTGTCTCTTCTCTCTTTTTCTCTCATTTTTTATTTGGGCCTTCTTTTTTTGGCCTCTTTTCTCTTTTTTCGTCCGGAGTCTCATGCCGACTTGTGGGGGAATCATAGTCTCCATCATCCTTTCCTCACTGGGACAATGCTCTAATAATGATGATCATCACACTTCTTTTTACTTACAACTCAAGAATTACAACTCAATACTTAGAACAAAATATGACTCTATGTGAATGCCTCCGGCGGTGTACCAGGATATGCAATGAATCAAGAGTGACATGTATGAAAAAATTATGAATGGTGGCTTTGCCACAAATACGACGTCAACTACATGATCATGCATGGCAATATGACAAGGATGAAGCGTGTCATAACAAACGGAACGGTGGAAAGTGGCATGGCAATATATCTCGGAATGGCTATGGAAATGCCATATAGGTAGGTATGGTGGCTGTTTTGAGGAAGGTATATGGTGGGTGTATGATACCGGCAAAAAGTGCGCGGTAATAGAGAGGCTAGCAAATGTGGAAGGGTGAGGGTGCGTATAATACATGGAATCAACATTAGACATAAAGAACTCACACACTTATTGCAAAAATGTATTAGTTATCGAAATAAAGTACTACGCGCATGCTCCGAGGGGGATAGATTGGTAGGAAAAGACCATCGCTCGTCTCCGGCCGCCACTCATAAGGAAGACAATCAATAAATAAATCATGCTCTGACTTAGTTACATAATGGTTCACCATACATGCATGCTACGGGAATCACAAACTTCAACACAAGTATTTCTCAAATTCACAACTACTCAACAAGCATGACTCTAATATCACCATCTCCTTATCTCAAAACAATTATCAAGTATCAAACTTCTCATAGTATTCAATGCACTTATATGGAAGTTTTTATTATTCCTAAAAGAAAATTACCATGTTGTTCTAAAGGACTCTCAAAATAACATAAGTGAAGCATGAGAGATCAATTATTTCTATACAATAAAACCACCACCGTTCTCTAAAAGATATAAGTGAAGCACTAGAGCAAAAAACTATATAGCTCAAAAGATATAAGTGAAGCACATAGAGTATTCTAATAAATTCCGATTCATGTGTGTCTCTCTCAAAAGGTGTGCACAGAAAGGATGATTGTGGTAAACTAAAAATAAAGAACTCAAATCATACAATACGCTCCAAGCAAAACACATATCATGTGGTGAATAAAAATATAGCTCCAAGTAAAGTTACCGATGAACGAAGACAAAAGAGGGGATGCCTTCCGGGGCATCCCCAAGCTTAGGCTTTTTGGTGTCCTTGGATTTTACCTTGGGGTTCCTTGGGCATCCCCAAGCTTAGGCTCTTGCCACTCCTTGTTCCATAATCCATCAAATCTTTACCCAAAACTTGAAAACTTCACAACACAAAACTTAACAGAAAACCTCGTGAGCTCCGTTAGCGAAAGAAAACAAAACAACACTTCAAGGTACTGTAATGAACTCATTATTTATTTATATTGGTGTTAAACCTACTGTATTCCAACTTTTATATGGTTTATAAACTCCATTACTAGCCATAGATTCGTCAAAATAGGCAAACAACACACGAAAAACAGAATCTGTCAAAAACAGAACAGTCTGTAGTAATATGTAGGTTTCGACTACTTATGGAACACCAAAAATTCTAAAATAAATTTCTGGACGTGAGTAATTTATCTATTAATCATATGCAAAAAGAATTAACTAAATATCACTCTCCAATAAACAATGGCAGCAATTCTCGTGAGCGCTAAACTTTCTGTTTTTTACAGCAAGATCAAAAAGACTTTCCCCAAGTCTTCCCAACGGTTCTACTTGGCACAAACACTAATTAAACACAAAAAACACAAACAAAATAGAGGCTAGATAAATTGTTTATTGAATAACAGCAAGGAAAAATATTGGGTTGTCTCCCAACAAGCGCTTTTCTTTAAAGCCTTTTAGCTAGGCATTGAAAATTTTAATGATGCTCACATGAAAGACAAGAATTGAAGCACAAAGAGAGCATCATAAAACATGTGACAAACACACTTAAGTCTAACATACTTCGTATGCATAGGTATTTTATAAGCAAAAAAATTATCAAGGCGAACAAAAACTAGCATATGCAAGGGAGAAGAAAGAAACAATAGCAATCTCAACATAACGAGAGGTAATTTAGTAACATGAAAATTTCTACAATCATATTTTCCTCTCTCATAATAATTACACTTGGGATCATAGGCAAATTCAACAAAATAGATATCACATAAAATATTCTCAACACGATCCACATTCATGCAAAGTTGACACTCTTCCAAAACAGTGGGATTAACATTAACTAAAGTCATGACCTCTCCAAACCCACTTTTATCAAAAATTTCATAAGATTGAACATTCTCCAAATATGTGGGATCTAAAGTTGACACTCTTCCAAACCCACTTTCAATAATATTGCAAACACTATTATCAATCTCATATTCATCATGGGGCTTAAATAAATTTTCAAGATCAAAAGAAGAATCACCCCAATCATGATCATTGCAACAAGTAGTAGACATAGCAAAACTAGCATCCCCAAACTTAGAGTTTTGCATATTATAAGCACAATTGATATTAATAGAATTTATACTATCATCATTGCAATCATGATTTTTATTCAAAGATTCATCATGAATCACTCCATAAAGTACTTCATCACAATTTTCAGATTCATGAATTTCAAGCAAAACTTCATAAAGATAATCTAGTGCACAAAACTCACTAGCAATTGGTTCATCATAATTGGATCTCTTAAAAATATTAGCAAGCAGATGAGGATCCATAGATCTTAGGTTCTTTGTTTAGCAATAATTAAACAACTATTCCAACCAAATAAGCAAACGAGCCAAGTAAGACATCAAAGCAAACGAAAAGACGAACAAAAGAAGGGTGAATAAAACGGCAAGGGTGAAGTGGGGGAGAGGAAAACGAGAGGCAAATGGCAAATAATGTAATGCGAGGGATAAGAGTTTGTTATGGGTACTTGGTATGTCTTGTTTTGTGCGTAGATCTCCCCGGTAACGGCGCCAAAAATCCTTCTTGCTACCTCTTGAGCATGCGTTGGTTTTCCCTTGAAGAGGAAAGGGTGATGCAGCAAAGTAGCGTAAGTATTTCCCTCAGTTTTTGAGAACCAAGGTATCAATCCAGTAGGAGACCACGCGCGAGTCACCTCGTACCTACACAAACAAATAAGAACCTCGCAACCAACGCGATAAAGTGGTTGTCAATCCCTTCACGGCCACTTGCAAGAGTGAGATCTGATAGAGATAATAATGATAAGATAAATTTTTTTGGTATTTTTATGATATAGATTGAAATTAAAGATTGCAAAATAAAATAGATTGGAAACTTATATGATGGAGAATAGACCCGGGGGCATAGGTTTCACTAGTGGCTTCTCTCAATATAGCATAAGTATTATGGTGGGTGAACAAATTACTGTCGAGCAATTGATAGAAAAGCGAATAATTATGAGAATATCTAGGCATGATCATGTATATAGGCATCACGTCCGTGACAAGTAGACCGACTCCTACCTGCATCTCCTGCTATTACTCCACACATCGACCGCTATCCAGCATGCATCTAGAGTATTAAGTTCATAAGAACAGAGTAACGCTTTAAGCAAGATGACATGATGTAGAGGGATAAACTCATGCAATATGATATAAACCCCATCTTTTTATCCTCGATGGCAACAATACAATACGTGTCGTTTCCCCTACTGTCACTGGGATCGAGAATTGCAGAATTGAACCCAAAGCTAAGCACTTCTCCCATTGCAAGAAAGATCAATCTAGTAGGCCAAACCAAACTAATAATTCGAAGAGACTTGCAAAGATAACCAATCATACATAAAATAATTCAGATAATATTCAAAAATTGTTCATAGATAATCTTGATCATAAACCCACAATTCATCAGATCTCGACAAACACACCGCAAAAGAAGATTACATTGAATAGATCTCCAAGAGAATCGAGGAGAACTTTGTATTGAGATCCAAAGAGAGAGAAGAAGCTGTCTAGCTAATAAATATGGACCCGAAGGTCTGAGGTAAACTACTCACACATCATCGGAGAGGCTATGGTGTTGATGTAGAAGCCCTCCGTGATCAATGCCCCCTCCGGCGGAGCGCCGAAAAAGGCCCCAATATGGGATCTCATGGGTACAGAAGGTTGCGGCGGTGGAATTAGGTTTTCGTGGTGCTCTTTGATGTTTTCAGGGTACGTAGGTATATATAGGAGGAAGTAGGTCGGTGGAGCCACGAGGGGCCCACGAGGGTGGAGGCACGCCCAGGGGGGTAGGCGCGCCCCCCCTGCCTCGTGGCCTCCTCGTTGATTGCTTGACGTCCAATCCAAGTCCTCTGGATCACGTTTGTTCCAAAAATCACGCTCCTGAAGGTTTCATTCCGTTTGGACTCCGTTTGATATTCTTTTTCTGTGAAACACTGAAATAGGCAAAAAAACATCAATTTGGGCTAGGCCTCCGGTTAATATGTTAGTCCCAAAAATAATATAAAAGTGTATAAATAAGCCCATTAAACATCCAAAACAGAATATATAATAGCATGGAACAATCAAAAATTATAGATACATTGGAGATGTATCATCGTGAGGTAGAAGCTTCCACTTGGACGGACAAGGTACTCTCCTTCACCTCCATTTGATGGATCTTGCCAATAGACATGTCTTGGATTGCTTCCGAAGATCTTTATCTCCTACATAATTTGGCAATTGCTCTACTTGCGAGCCGTTAGATTCATCAAACTTCACATCTATCGTCTCTTCAACCTTTTTGGTGAAATTGTTGTAGACACGGTAAGTGTGAGAGTTTGAGCCATAACCAAGTAGGAAACCTTCATGAGATTTAGGGGCAAATTTGGAATGATGATGCTTATCAAGAATGTAGCACTTTGAGCCGAATACTCGAAAGTATCCAACTTGGGGTTTGTTACCAGTGAGGAGCTCTTATGCCGTCTTGCCGAATAGCTTGTGAAGATACAGGCGATTTGTTGCATGACAAGCTCTCTCAACCGCTTCCGCCCAAAAGTGTTTTGGAGTCTTGTACTCATCAAGCATTGTTCTTGCCATCTCAATAAGAGTTTGCTTCTTCCTCTCAAGAACTCCATTTTGTTGAGGCGTGTACGTAGCCGAGAACTCCTATGAAATCCGTTCTTCGTCAATAAAGGTATCCACATTTGCGTTCTTGAACTCCGTTCCATTGTCACTCCGAACCTTCTTGATCTTCACTTCAAATTTATTTTGGGCGTTCCTAGCGAAGGTTTTGAAGATCTTTTGGACCTGCGATTTATCATCAAGAAATAACACCCACATAAATCTTGAAAAATCATCGACTATGACTAGACCAAATGAGTTACCACTGAGACTCGTGTAGGCATTGGGACTAAAGAGATCCATGTGAAGTAGCTCGAGCGGTCTTCTCCCGGTCATGATGTTCTTCACAGGGTGGCTTCCTCCAACTTGTTTTCCTTCTTGACAAGCACTACAAAGTCTATCCTAGTCAAATATAACATCTTTTACTCCAAGGATATGATCACCTTTAATAAGCTTATCAAGATTTCGCATGCCCACGTGACCTAACCTTCTATGCCACAACCAGCCTTTCGAGGATTTAGCAATTAGGCAACTTCTAGGTTGAGCCTTTCTAGTGAAATCAACAATATATAGATCACCTCTACGTGTACCGGTAAAGACCATTTTATGATTATCTCTACGAAACACTTGTCAATCTACTTCAGTAAATAGGACATTGAAACCAAAGTCAGCAAGTCTAGATACGGAAAGTAAATTGTAGCCAAGAGATTCAACGAGCATAACATTTTGTATATAGCTATCATGTGAGATGGCCACCTTACCAAGGCCAACCGCCTTACCCTTTGAGTTGTCACCAAAAGTGACATACTTTAGAGGGCCGTCGTTTTTAGCAAGCTCACAAAACATATCTTTGTCTCCGGTCATATGATCGGTACACCCACTATCAAGAACCCATTCCTTTCCTCCAACCATGTAGCCGCGAAGATTTTCCATAAGATCAAAGTTTCTCATAGACTCATCGAGATCAAGGTCACTATCATCATCCTAGTCATAGTATGCATGTTCAACATCGTCTTGTGATGGATCAATTCCTAGAGAGGGCAATTCATTAGATACATGGTCATCACAATAGTCATCTTTAATGCCTTCGGAGATGATATTGCTAATGATTCCAACATCTCCTTTGGCACTCGTAAGATTAGTAAGCTCAAATAGACAATCACCAAATTTGGGATCATTGGAACTCATCTTACTCAAGGTAATAGACTTATGAAGGATCTCATCTAAGTTTTTCAAGGAATAGTTTGGAAATTGTTCCTCAAGGAATCTCCATATGGTGTAGGCACAATCAAGAGCAGGCAAGCTAGCAAGCAAGTTTACGTCTAAGAATAGGCACTCTACGTCAAGAATAGGCACTCTACGTCTAAGAATCCCCAACGTAGACTCATCCATCTTCCTCCAAAGGTGTTTAAACCAAAGCAATGGAGACCAATGCTCTGATACCAATTGAAAGGATCGAGAAGAGGTGTCTAGAGGGGGGGGTGAATAGACTCTTAACAAGAAAAAGTTGCAGTTTATATTTTCTTCAAGTTAAGGTAGAGTTTTAGCACAAGTTTAAACATTCACAATCACTACAAAAATATGACACTTCTATGAAGATAATTGTGACAAAACCCGGTATCATCATAGATGTGGTGGGCTCCTACTTCTATGACAAAAAATCATGACAGTAAATGGGCTTTTCGTCCTGGGCGGGCAGGAGACGCAGCTGCATGACATTCTTTGGGCCGTCCATGACGGAAAAAACCATGGTAGAAGCGAGGGCGAGGAAAATTTCGAGGAGTTCCCGGTTACGGTGGGAGCTCGGGGGCTGAGCGATGCGCGTTTCTCTCATACACATATGCGCGTGTGTGCGAGGCGTTGGCTCTAACTGAACCCGAGCGAGGCATTGGGCTCTAACTGAACCCGAGCAATTGCACTGCAGGCTACGCATTACTGAACCCGAGCGATTGATCGATGGCTGTTAACTGAACCTGGTCGAGTGATTCCTTCGCTACTGCTGCTAACTGAAGCCGATCGATTGGATGAATAGTGAGCGTTGCGGGGGGGTGGATGAACATTGAGCGGTGGCGTTGCCTCTGGATGAACAGGATCCCGTGGTGTGGAGGGCTGGATGAACAGTAGACGGTGGAGGGGTGCTCGTGGAGGGGTGGTTGAACAGGACCACGTGGTGTGGAGGGTGGATGAACTGGAGGGGTGGTTGAACAGTAGCGGTGGAGTAGCGCGCGGTGGAGGCTGGATGAACAGGAGCCCGTTGAGGCTGGAGGAGGTCGAGGTGGAGATGAACAGTGTCCCGTGGAGTCCTGTTTTGTGGCACGCCACACTCCTCCCGATGAACAGGACCCCCATTTCGACCGTAGGAGGTCCGTTTCGTCCGTTTTGCGGTACGCCACACCCCTCCCGATCAACAGGACCCCCGTTTCGACCGTAGGAGGTCTGTTTCCGTTCTGCGGTACGCCAGGCCTCGTTTCCATCGCCTGTTCCGTCCAAGCCCTCCCGATGAACACGACCACGCATTCCGTTCCGACCCAGCCAGTTGGCTCCCACGCGTTCCGTTGCCTCCCGATGAACACAACGCATTCCGTTGCCTCCCCATGAACACGAGCATTTCGTTGCCTCCCTATGAACACGACACATTCTGTTGCCTCCCCATGAACACGACGCATTCCATTGCCTCCCCATGAACATGACGACGACGCTGTTTCTCCATTCCGACCCAGCCATGTACACCAGCCCTGGCCGTACGTATGCGCGAGTAGGCGTTCGAGACCCTGCCCGTATGTACACATACGTGGCCGTATTTTCTTTCTTGCACCCTGGCTGCTGTACGTACGTGTACATGCTACGTGCGCGCCTCTACATCGACTAGTATGTACGTACACGTTCGCGACCAGAATGACAACGCTACGTATGCTTCGACCAGGTGGGTCCCGACTGTCACGCACTTCCTTGCATGCGAAGATGTAGCTGGTGGGTCCCAGCAGTCAGGGGGTGAATTGTTTTTTTTGCCCGGACGCACTTCCTTGCGTGCGAAGGTGTAGCTGCTGGGTCCCAGCAGTCAGGGGGGCGAATCATTTTTTTGCCCGGACACACTTCCTTGCGTGCGAAGGTGTAGCTGGTGGGTCCTAGCAGTCGGGGCGAATCATTTTTTTTCGGACGCACTTCCTTGCATGCGAAGATGTAGCTGGTGGGTCCCAGCAGTCAGGGGGGCGAATCATTTTTTTCAGACGCACTTCCTTGCGTGCGAAGATGTAGCTCGTGGGTCCTAGAAGTCAGGGGGCGAATCATTTTTTTCACGAAATAAGGTGGCCCGTCCGGTGGGTCCCAGCTGTCAGGTGGAGGAATAGTTATTTTGCGCGTAATAAGGAGGGACTT
This sequence comes from Triticum urartu, assembly GCF_003073215.2. Classification (NCBI taxonomy): domain Eukaryota; kingdom Viridiplantae; phylum Streptophyta; class Magnoliopsida; order Poales; family Poaceae; genus Triticum; species Triticum urartu. The sequence goes on along the minus strand of NC_053023.1, from coordinate 532,075,426 downwards.
CCTTGCGGCTGCCATGGACCCAGCTGTCAGCCTCTCCACGTACAGTCCACGTCCGATGGAAGTCGTTCCTTGACCACGTTGACCACGCCGCGCCGAGAGCACCAGGGCGGTGGACGACGGCGAGGCCTAGGAAGGGGAAGACGCGGCAGTGGATGCACACGCAGAGAGGAGTACGAGGGTTCACTGGTTCGGCTGCGCTGCCGTCGCTGTAGAATAACAGGGGGTGTGGGTGAGTGGAGGGATGGCCTGGCCAGCGGTGGGAGTAGTAGGGGGCGGTCAGGCCTCCGCGGCAGCACAGCCGGCCACGGGAGGCAGGAGCAGGCGGCATGACCGGCGCTGCTTTGGGCGGCTGGAGCAAGAAGACCAGAGGTTGAAGAAGCACGACGGCCGTTGGATGGACATCGTACGGTCACTACAGCTAGAATCGTTTATATTGACTAAGTTGACAAAGCCCTTGGTACGTCAACTTAGTAGGCCCACAGGTCAGCTTCCAAAATGGTGCGCCCCAGATGTCAGGGGGAGGAATCATTTTTTGGGCGGGTGAAGCTAGAATATCCGAGATTGAAGAAGAAGCACGGCATCCGTTGGATGGACATCCAACGACCACTGCTGCTAGAACCGTGTGTTGACTATAAGTTAACAAAGCCTTGCATACGCATCAACTCTGGTTTTTTAGGGGACGCGTCAACTTAGTAAGGCCAGAAGTGTGTGGCAGAGAACTTATTGCCCATTTGAGATTTGTAAGAATGTGTAGCCCATTTTTGAATTCTAATGGAATTTACTACATCCCATTTACAGTTTGTTAAAAGTACAACCCATTTCAACCAACCGTTCAAAACAGAATTCAATAAAATTTCCCACATTTTGATGGGATCCGAAATATTTTTATCCCAAAATTTCTAGTCAGATTAAATACAATTTCAATATAAATTCATATTACGTAAATATCCAACGAAACATTACGCTCACAACAATTAATGAAATTAAAATTTTCAATATCCAAAAATAATATTTTATAAAGTAATCACGTGTTTGGTGCATTTTTTTATAGTTACTGCCCAGTTTGTATAATTACATCCCATTTATTATTTCTTAAAGCCCATTTTCTTGTTAAGCCTAATGCATCCCTCCTTGGAAAGATTTGCAGCCCAGCGGGCGGAGAATAACAACTTGACCTTGCCTAGGTATTCCTAAAAAAATTAATATCTGGGCTGGATATCTGGCCTGGGCTAGACGGGCCACAGCCCGCCCAGTTAATACCTGTAGCAATGTTTTCGTTGTTGTTCACAGGAGAAAAATTAATATCTGGGCTAAACATCGAAAAACTATGCAGTGTTCACACCTCAAAAACACAAATACTGCTCGAGCTGCTTGGTCCCAGTTGTCGGCCACTTCTTGTGCAATTCTCTCGTTTATTGACTACTACATAGGTTGACAATGGTGTGGGACCATGATGTCAGGAAACCAGGAGGAAGCAAAATAAATTATAGTTATATATATATATATAATAAGGAGGCACTTGCGTACGTGAGGCTATGGACCTGGTGGGTCCCCATTGCCATCCTCTCCAAGTAAAGTTATCTCCTCGCCCGCGCGTGCTTTCCGCCCAAAAAAGTCAGCGCCGCCCGCCCCACTTCCCGGTGCAGGCGATTGCTCCACCTTCAAACAACACAAGTGTCGTCCGTCCATCCATCTGCCGCCCACATTAATGATACGCAGTTGCCGAGGCGGCTACTCTGGAAGCCACACGTCCGTCCCTCCGCCCGCACACCATTGCTATATAAACTGCTACGCCAGCCATAGCCGCAGTCATCCGCATCTGTTCCCTTTCTCCTGTCCACACCACTACTGCCCATCATGGCTTCCTCGCGCTCCAGCGCTTCGGGGTGGGTGGACAACGGACCACAAGGAGATGGCAGCCATTGCTGCCGACCGGCTGGCCGGCACGTAGCCGGAGGACGACGACTGTAAGTGCATCTAGTGCCACCCCTTGTTGGTTTTGGAGCATTGAAAACAAACCTAGTTGAGGGACTAATGTGTTTGTGAGAATTGCAGGAAAACACAGGTAGAAGTCCCTCATTGATTCGGTTTACTACCAGAGATGACCCCTAAAAATGAATGAAGACATTGAAGTCAAAGGTGGTATATGAAGATATTCACATTGAAGACTATGACAACAGAAGACACGTTATGAAGCCTATGGAACTCGAAGACTTAGATCTTTCGTAGTTCTTTTTACTTTTGTTGAGTCATAGGAACCACCGTACTGTTAAGTGGGGTCCAGGAGAACAAGTCAGAATGGCTTAAGTGATGCCTAAATCAAAAACCTATGTCTTCGAGTGAAGACAATGAGAGAAAATCTTGTCCAGAGCCGGACAAGTCAGCTTTGCTTGTAGCCCAAATAAAGTTTCCATGAGAGTTCAAAATCTGACCGTTGAGACACGTGCAGTTCCTTAGTGACCCAGGGTCATTTCGGACAAATCAGGTCGGGTTGCCAAGTGGCTATAAATAGCCCACCCCCACAACCATAAACGGTTGGCTGCTCAGATTTCAGTGCACGGCTTTTGTCGTTTGAGAGCAACCCACCTCGAAGCCTTTGAGAGAAAATTCCTAGTGAGGAGAAAAGCCCTAACCACCCAGAGCCAGAGTAAATTGGGCATCACTTAAGTCTTCTTGTCTGTGTGATCTGAAGACTTATTACACTTGAGGACTGTGAATCCTCCAGACGGTTAGGCGTCGCGTTCAGAGCATCCAAGAGACATTGTGGATTGCCAGTGAACGAAGTCTGTGAAGGTTTGGGAGTCTACCTTGAAGACTTACCAGAGTGATTGGGCGAGGACTAAGTGACCTTAGCTCAAGGAGATTACGGTGAGGACTTGGTGTCCTGAACTGTGTGTTCAGGACTGGGTGTCCGGGACTGTGTGTCCTAAGGTTTAAATACCTAGCCGCTCCAACCAGACGTACAGTTGTCACAGCAACTGGAACTGGTCCAACATATCATTGTCTTCAACGAGTCACTGGTTTCATCTTCACTTCCTTCTCTTGCTGTTACTCATTGTGAAGTCATTGCGTGCTTGCTTTATCATTTGTCTTCACAACGTGAATACATGATCTGTTTGGCTTCATAACTTCTTCCTACTTGATCCTTATTACACTGAAGCTGTTTGTCACTGTGCTTTCACTCTATTGAATACATGACCATGGCTGGTATAGTGTAATCTAACTTCCGCTGCATAGTAATAGGTATAATCTTCATTGTTTGTCTTCATAACTCCCAAGTTTTGAAGACTTTCATAAAAATTGCCTATTCACCCCCCCCCTCTAGTCGATATAATGCACTTTCAATTGGTATCAGAGCAAGGTGCTCCCTTGTTCTGTGTGATTCGGTTTAACCACCTAGAGTTTTAGCTATGTCGACTGCAGGGATAATCAAAGTCTCCGCTGCGTGCCCCGTCTTCGATGGAACTGAATATCCCTACTGGAAGAATAAGATGCGCATGCATCTTGAAGCCATTAACGTCGACCTATGGTATGTCGTTGAGAACGGCGTTCCCAAGGCTGGAGAAGGTGTCACTGCTGCTGATGTCAAGAAATTCGTTCAACTAGACTCTACTGCCAAGAACATCATGTGTGGTCATCTGACCAAAGGACAGTATGGCCGTGTGAGTGCCTTGAAGACATCCAAACTGGTCTGGGAGTGGCTCTCCAAGGTCAATGAAGGCATCTCAACCCAGAGAGATCAACGAATCAGTGTCCTTCGCAATCTCTTCAACTGCTTCAAGCGAAATGACAATGAGAATGTCCAGCACACATTTGACAGACTCACTGACATCACAAATGAGCTTCAAGCCCTCGGCGCCACTGAAATCACCAAACATGAAATCGTCAAAACGCTGCTGAGATCACTTGATAGTTCGTTTGACATCCTGGCCCTGATGATTCAAGAACGTCCTGATTTCAAGACACTCGATCCGTCTGATATACTTGAGAGGCTCAACACACACGAGTTTCAGCTTTCTGAGAAAAGAGATATCTACGGTCCAAACTATGGGCGAACTCGCGCCTTGAAGGCAAAAGCTGTCTCCTCATCTGAAGAAGAATCTGACTGCAGTTCTGATGATCCTGAAGACATTGGAAGAGAACTTGCAATGCTAGTGAAGAAGTTCCAAAAATTCACCAAGAAGAAAGGCTTCAGAAAATCTTCACGATCAAGCTCAAGGAATGATGAAGCTTCTGCTCATGACTACATGAAGAAAACATGTCACAAGTGCAAGAAAACTGGACACTTCATCTCTGAGTGTCCACAGTGGGACAATGAGAACAGAAGGAAGAAGAAGAGCAAGGAATATGATTCTGACGACAATAAGAAGAAGAAATACTCAAAGTCTTCTTCCAAGTCTTCATCAAAGTCTTCATCACACAAGAAGAGCTCATCTGGCAAGGCACGTGCGTTTGTTGGAAAGGAGATGGATTCAGAGGAGGAGTCCGCATCTGAGGAGGCAGAGGTGGAGTCTGAGGAGGAGTCTGATTCTGGCATTGCGAGTCTGGCTACAGCATACGTCGCCAAGTCCATCTTCAACACTGAAGACAATGACTGCATCACCGACACCAACGCAAATGACAAGAATGACTCCACTCCTACCTACTGCTTCATGGCACGCGGTGCCAAGGTAAACACACGCACTACTCGCTATGAAACATCTAGTGACGATGACTCTGAATGTGATTCAAAACCTAGCTACAAAACACTTGCTAAAATTGCAACTGAACAACAGAAAGCTATGGAACATATTCAAAAACTGTTAGACAGAAGCGATGATCTGTTGGGTGCTGAAATGACTCGATCTGAATCCTTAATTGAACACATAAAAAACCTTCACGTTAAGTATCAGGAACTTGAAGATCGTCATGATACTCTCTCAACAACTCATGAAAAGCTTTCCTATGATTATCTTCAAAGGAAGCAAGAACTTGAGAAATTGAGGGTGGCTCATGAAGATCTTCAAAAGGAAAACGAGTCACTTCGCTCTGAACAGATCAGTCCTGCTCAGGAAGGATTTGAACCACCATGTCTTAAATGCATTGAGCGTGATAATGCTAATTCTGTTGCTGAATGTTCCACTTCTACTGCTGTTGCAATATCTTCAACTGTTGACGTGGTAACTAACCCCTCTGCTGAGGATACCACTGCTATTGCTGATGAGAATGCTATGTTGAAGACATTGCTTGAAACAGGGATGTACAAAAGTCTTAAAGGACATCAGACACTATGTGATGTCCTCAAGAAGCAGATCCTGAATCGAAACCCTAGGAAAGAGGGTGTTGGATTTGTGAGGAAAATCAATGCAGATGGCTCTTACTGGAAACCTGAGCAGTACCCCAAAACCACATGGGTTGCTGCAAAGGAACTTTCAGCAGATCCATCCAACTTATCTGGCTTCACTTGTGCTAACCCCATTATCATTGATGAATCCTTTGATGCAAACTATAAACTGTTTAAGAATCAGAATGGTGAAGTGTTTGCCAGGTACATTGGTACTAACTGCAGGAATGGACCGCCTATGAAGAAGATCTGGGTTTCCAAAAAGTGTCTAGAAAATCTTCCTGTGAATGTCTTCATGACACCTCACTTGAAGAAGACAAATCTCAGACCAAAGGCTTCATACGGTCCAATGGCTTCATACAAACAGAGGACTCACCTGAGTCACAGAAACACAAATGTTTTCCAGGGAAACCATACTCAGGCACATGAGTATGAGAGCGGTTCATCGAACCGTGTTCATGTGACCAAAAATTATTCTGCTTATTCCTATGAGTATTATTGTCCACCTGCCAGACTGTTTGCTAAGGCTTCAAAGCCAAAATTCTCAGATGCTGCACTTAGACTTATTGCTTCTAAGCCACCCTTGAAGATGTGGGTGGTTAATAAAGCTTAACTCTCTTTTGCAGGGAAAGGTCTCCAGCAGAAAAACAAAATCTTCTGATGCTATTGCTGGGGACCTTAAAAATCTTGTAGGGCGCAGGATAAAATGCCCGAATGGGATCAATATGTACTTCGTTCCTGAATCGCATGCTACTCTCCCTATTAGTCCTAATCTGGATTTAAGTTTTCATAACCCACTGGTCCGTCAAATGTTTATGCTTCACAATTCTCTTCGTGAAGCCTATCCCCCTAACTGTACTGTAGGGTACGACACCAGCGACTTCAAAATCTTCAGAATGGATTATTGACAGTGGGTGTACAAATCACATGACTGGCAGAAGAAGCCTTCTTATGGACTCAACATTACGTCCATCCGACAAGAGCCACATCACATTTGCTGACACTGGTAGAAGTAACGTATTGGGTCTAGGTAGAGTTGCAATCTCAAAGGATCAACACAGGGATAAAGTCATGCTTGTTGAATCCCTTGGCTTCAACTTAATGTCTGTCTCAATGCTTTGCGATCTGAATATGATTGTAATGTTTGGAAAATATCGATGCCTGGTGCTAATGGAATCTGACAAATCTCTAGTGTTTGAAGGGTATCGGAAAGGTGATTTGTACGTGGTAGATTTCTCAGCAGGACCACAACTTGCGGTATGCCTTCTTGCAAAAGCTTCAGAATGCTGGCTTTGGCATCGGAGGCTTGGGCATGCTGGCATGAGGAACCTCCACACCCTTGCGAAGAAGAAGCATGTCATAGGCATCGAGGGCGTCAAGTTCAAGAAAGATCATTTATGCGGTGCCTGTGAAGCAGGGAAGATGACAAGGGCAAAACATCCTTCGAAGACAATCATGACTACTACACAACCCTTCGAACTGCTCCACATGGATCTTTTCGGTCCCACTCACTACTCAACTTTTACTACTACTGCTTGCCTCTATGGCTTCGTCATTGTTGATGATTACTCTAGATATACTTGGGTACACATAATCCTTTACAAGACTGAAGTGCAGGATGTCTTCAGACGCTTCGCCAATCGAGCTATGAACAATTTTGGCACCAAGATAAAGCACATTAGAAGTGACAATGGCACTGAATTCAGGAACACTGGCCTTGATACATATCTTGATACCTTGGGCATCACACATGAATTCTCAGCTCCGTACACGCCTTAGCAGAATGGCGTCGTCGAACGCAAGAACAGAACACTCATTGAAATGGCCAGAACAATGCTAGATGAATACAAGACTCCAAGAAAATTCTGGACTGAAGCCATTGATACTGCATGCCATACAATCAATCGTGTTTATCTTCACAAGCTTCTGAACAAGACATCTTATGAACTCCTAACTGGCAAGAAGCCAAATGTCAGTTACTTCAGAGTATTTGGCGCAAAGTGCTGGATCAAGGACCCACATCACACCTCAAAGTTTGCACCAAAAGCACATGAGGGATTTATGCTTGGATATGGAAAGGATTCACACTCCTACAGAGTCTTCAATCTCTTCCATTACAAAGTGGTCGAAACAGTGGATGTGCGGTTTGATGAAACAAATGGTTCACAAAGAGAGCAACTGCCAAATGTGCTAGATGAAGTCCCAGCTAGTGAATCAATCAAGCTTATGGGAACTGGAGAGATTATGCCTTCTGAAGCTCATCCTGAAGAAGAACTCATCATCTCAGCACCTGATCAACATGAAGACAATGCTCAGCATGAAGACATTCCTCCAAACAACAACGCAGATCAGCAAGAGCAAAGTCTTCGCCCTATACATCCTCGTGTTGCAAATGAAGTGCAGATTGACAGAATACTTGACAGCATCAATGCACCTGGTCCACTCACTCGTTCAAGGGCAACTCAGCTAGCAAACTTCTGTGGGAATTTCGCATTCGTCTCAATATCAGAACCCAAGAAAGTTGAAGAAGCCTTCATGGAACCTGAATGGATTCAAGCTATGCAAGAAGAGCTTCAACAGTTTGAGCTGAATAATGTATGGGAACTGGTTAAGCGTCCCGATCCACGGAAGCACAACATAATAGGCACCAAATGGATATACCGCAACAAGCAAGATGAGCATGGTCAAGTTGTCAGAAACAAAGCAAGTCTCGTTGCTCAAGGATATACTCAAGTAGAGGGCATTGACTTCGATGAAACTTTTGCTCCTGTGGCTAGGCTTGAAGCCATACGCATACTGCTGGCCTATGCAAATCATCATAACATACTTCTATATCAAATGGATGTTAAAAGTGCCTTTCTCAATGGCAAGATTGAAGAAGAAGTATATGTTGCACAACCACCTGGTTTTGAAAATCCAAAACATCCTGATATGGTATACAAGCTCAACAAGGCACTGTATGGCCTCAAACAAGCCCCTAGGGCTTGGTATGATACACTCAAGTACTTTCTGAAGAGCAAAGGCTTCATACCTGGTTCCCTGGATCCCACTCTTTTCACAAAGACATACGATGGTGAACTGTTTGTGTGCCAAATATATGTGGATGACATTATCTTCGGCTGCACCAATCGGAAGTACAGTGAAGAGTTTGGATATATGATGCAAGAGCAATATCAGATGTCCATGATGGGGGAGCCGAAGTTCTTTCTTGGTCTTCAAATCCGACAACAGCGCAATGGCATCTTCATATCTCAAGAGAAGTATCTCAAAGATTGCCTGAAGAAGTTCGGTATGCAAGACTGCAAAGGCTTCACAACACCAATGCCAGCCAAACATCATCTAGGTCCTGACGACAATGGTAAAGAGTTCGATCAAAAGGTATACCGCTCCATGATTGGGTCCTTGCTTTATTTATGTGCATCTAGGCCAGATATCATGCTTAGTGTTTGCATGTGTGCTCGATTTCAAGCGGCACCAAAGGAGTCGCATCACTTAGCTGTGAAGCGAATTCTTCGATATTTGGCTCACACCCCAACTCTAGGATTATGGTATCCAAAGGGCTCAGAGTTTGATTTGGTTGGATTTTCGGATGCTGATTATGCTGGTGACAAAGTTGATCGCAAGTCTACATCAGGCACATGTCACTTCCTGGGACGATCACTTGTATGTTGGTCTTCAAAGAAGCAGAACTGTGTATCTCTCTCCACTGCTGAATCTGAATACATTGCTGCTGGATCTTGCTGCGCTCAGCTTCTGTGGATGAAGCAAACACTCAAGGATTATGGCATTCATCTGAAGCAAGTGCCACTTTACTGCGACAATGAAAGCGCCATCAAGATTGCCAACAACCCAGTTCAGCACTCGAAGACAAAGCACATTGAAATTCGCCATCATTTTCTCAGAGATCATGTTGTGAAGGAAGACATTGATATCATACACGTCAACACTGAAGAGCAATTGGCAGATATCTTCACCAAGCCCTTGGATGAGAAGAGGTTTTGCAAGTTACGGTGTGAGCTAAATATCTTGGAATCCTCAAATGTCCTGTGATCAGGAACACATCCTAACACTTATGCATATTGATGACTTAGATGTGCAACGCACAAAGTAAAGTATATGTTCAATCAATGAAGACATACATTCTAAGTGTGAATACATTAATGTGGAATTTGACTTCGGAGCGCCACAATAATTGTGCGCCGTGTCTGGGTCTAATACTTCCTATACGGTGGGTAACGCCACCACCAAACGTTCCATTTTGAAGTGTTTAACTCATGGCGTTACCTTGCAATATCTTCACATTGGTTAAGCTTCGAACTTAACATGTCTTCATGATTATCTTCACTATGATGATTATATATATATATATGCTCTAAGTGTTCTGTCCTCTACAGCATTCACTTATAGCTATGTCTTCTTGGGTGAATCTTTTGAACTAAGTGAATGTGATCGGACCCTAACCTCTCTATGCTTTCTATCTCAAACTCTATCTCTCCAAGTCATATGCATTCTGTTGAAACTGTCGAATGTCTTCACTGTGTCCTTGTCAGCTGAAGACATAGAGACAACCATAAAAGTCCGTTTTTAATGCTCATTCCTCCACATAAGATCCGGAGAAGCAGGAACGACCGCCCGACAATTTAGGCGTGCGTGGGACGTGGAACAAACCCCAAACTTCCGCTAACTGGCCACGCGTGCCTCAAATGCGAACCGCCAGGGGCACCTGCGTAATAGCACAGTGCCGCCTCTAAGTCTATAAATTCACACTTACCGCAGTCATTATCTCCTTCTTCCATCCTCGCACGAACCCTAGCGCCACCGCTAGCACTCGACGACGCCGGAGACGAAGCGCTTCGCTGACGCAACCTCTCCAACGCCGTCCTCACGCCGACCACGGACATCGTCCCCTCCGCCGTCGCCGTAGGTGTTTTCCGTTGCCAAGTTAGGGCACGGAGGACTGAACTGCTCGGCATCAACTTCCTTCCGTCTAGCAGTTCCAGTGTGGTAAATAAAACTTCTTTTTACAGCCTCTTTTGATCTCTTGGTTTTGTCACTTTCAACCATAAGAAGTTTCTCTTCACACCAGTTAGATCTCTCGCTGCATCTCATAACATGCCTAGTATATTCACTTGTGCTTCATAAAGTAGTTAGATTCCTTACTTGTGCTGATCTATGGGTTCGTACAAATCTGGAACCAACTTCTTATCTATAAGTGAATGTCTTCGCACAATGAGGTCAATGTCTTCTAAACTGATTAATCTTCAAAACCTTCTGAGAATGCATATGACCTCTTCCCCTTCCCTCGCACCTTAATGCTGTCACAGGTACATGTCCGTGGGAGAATCCTTCGGTTCTCATAGTCTGCATTCATTTGTAGAATTCCTACAGCATCACATAAACTCTCCTGAAGCCAGTTCCTATTTGTCCAGAAAAAGAAAGCCTTTGAAGCCTTTGAAAGTTTTGAAGCCTTTCAAGTTAAAGTTTATGGCTTCAGTTGCAGCAGCAAGAAAGGGGGGCAGACAGAGACGTGAGGGAACTTCCAAGGATCTGCCTGAAGACTTGGCAGAAATGTACAAAACAGATCCAGAAGAGAGCTATGGGCAGCGCAAAACCCGAATCCAATGGATTCGACGCTATTGGGCAGAACAGTGGTTCAAATACCGCTTCGTCACCCAGGAGTATGCTGAAAATAATGCAATCAAGAGTCCATGGGGGGATATCTTATACAAGAACCTTGTACCCAGAACCAGAGATGAAGCCATTGCTCAAGGCTTCTACCCATGCATGGTCCGAGGACCACAGCCTGATGATGCACATCTGTCGTCACTTCTCTGGTGTCGTGACGACAATCTCTTCAAACGCAACTTTCAGTTTGCTCAATAGTCTGCGAAGCTAAACAAGAAGAAATTTGGGCTTGACTTCAATCCTGGTCCCTCCTCACCAAGGGCAGATGGCACACGCGACGCGGAACCCAATATCATCGGTCCGTTTGCCAATCTTGAGGGCCTGATCACCCACATCTTAGTCCAAGGGACTGCTGTGAATGACCCTCCAGCTGATTCTGAGTCTGATGAAGCTCCTGCTGTGCCGAAGCCAAAGCAGACAAAGAAACCAAAAGCTTCGAAGCCGGCCCCTGCCTCAAAAATCTCAAGGGCGAAGCCATTGAAAACTGCACCTCCTGAAGTCAGTGTGCAGTCTAAAGATGTATCCCGCATCTCCAAGCCCCTGAAGGATAAGGAGCCCCAGCAACACACAGGAAAAGAGCTCACTGCTGCTGCCATTCTGCGCAGTGAAGCCATTGATCTATCAAGCGATGAAGATCTGGGCGATGACGCACTAGAACAGCTCATCAAAAGCAAGGAGGAAGCGGAAATCTTCAACAATCTGCCTCTCTTTGATGTCGCCATCATCCACAGCTTCATCGATGAATGGTTTGACACACCAGATATAAGCTTCAATGATCTGCAGCTGCCTGTTGGACTCAGCGTCGCCTTCCAAGGCGCAATTGCTTCAGAACTGGCCATTGCTCAGCGCATTGTTGAGATGAAGCAGAAAATTGATCACAAAAAAGCTCAGTTCAAGAAGCACATGGCCAGTCTCAGCGTGCAGGAAGTCAGAAGCTTCAAAATCATGCTGCATGATCTCAAAGAAAACTTTCTGAAGAAGCATGCTGAAGCTCAAGGCTCGCGTGAAAGGATGAAGTCATTGGCTGACAAATGTGTTCAAGCCTACAACGAGGCTGAAAAGCGCAAGGCACTTGGGCGTCCAGGCATCGACCCCAAGATGGCCGCAAAGAAGAAGAAGCAGCCTGCTATGAGTGAACCAGAGGCATCAAGACAAGCAGCCACTTCCATTGTCTTCCCAACCGCCACGACTGGCTCGAAGCCAAAGAGCCGGTCAATAGCTTCAGAGCTAAAGAAGACAAGAGCTCCAGAAGCTGAAGCCAGAAAAAGGAAGAGCTCTGAAGCCTCTCCTTCTGCCCCCAGTAAAAAGAAGCGCAAGACTAAGAAATCTAGGGCTGCTCCCACAGAGCCCTTGATGGTTGAACCCCTTTCTGTCATTCACCCCAATGCAGAAAGAAGACTAACAGTTCATGAGCCTGCTCCCACAGAGGCACCTGACGCTGAAGATATTCCAGCAGCCGACCCACTAGCTGCTGAAGACATTGGTCATCAGGACAATGTGCAAGGTGATGCAGCCCTTCCTCAGCTTGAAACAAGCGAACCCATCAGCATTGGTCGTCCTCTGACGCCAATGGCACAAGATGAGTCATGGGCGGATCGCCCTCAGGAGGAAGAAGACATTCAGGCCCAGCCCACTCTGACACCACAAGCGTCGTCTGCGTTCCGTAGGCTTCGCAAAGGTCCACGGCCTCAAGTCCAGTCTGCAGAAATTCCGGCTGCATCAGCCGAAGACAATGAAGAAGCACCTCCAGAACTCACTCCCTCGCTCCATCAAGATGCAGTTCCCCAAGAGAACGTGCCTGAAGATGTCCCTCAAAATACTAACACTGAAGCAAATGTGGAGCCCGCCCCACCAAATGCTTCAGCGGACAGCGAAGCCACTGAGCCAGACACTTCAGTTCCTGAGTCTGCTGCAGGTCCACAATTTGACTATCACATAGAGCACAGGCCTCATGTCCAGAAGCCAGTCCCAAGGCTTCCAAGGTTCCCAGGTCCTGCATCAGCACCTGGCTCCTTTGATGTAAACAGCTTCAAGGCAGACAACACATTTTTCGATAGCTCCAAGAACCCCTATTCAAGGGAAAGGATTGTATCAGACAGGTTCTGGAGCTATTCACAACGCAGCTATTATTCTTGCATCTTATACAACCAAGGTCGCATCTTCCCACACAAGCGCCTTGAGGTTGAAGCCATTGCTGGTCTGCCATGTCTTGAGGAAGCTTTGGACTGCTTCAGGCAAGTGGGTCTGCTGCCGTTCGTGACTGATGAAGAGCACTGGAACGGAGAGCTTCTGCTTCAGTTTTATGCCACTCTCCACATCAAAGGCTACAACAGAGATCCTAAGACTTGGATCCTGGAGTGGATGACCGGAAATGTCCATCATGAAGCCAATGCATTCAATATCATTGAGCTCACTGGCCTGCCCACTCCAGGCGAATTCTTCGAGGAAGGGTGTCAACTTCATTCTGAAGCTATTGAGAGCATATTTCAGAGACCTGAACCCAATATGAGTCAGATGCTCTCAATGATGAAGCCATTGCCTCAAGATGCACCCTATCCAACTGAGTTCTTTGTTGAAGACCTAGAGTACCTGCCCAGGACCATATATCATATTATCCGGCGGACTCTCTGGCCCATTAAGGGACACTCTCCACATGCCAAGATTGAGGGTGCAATGAAGACTCTCATATTCTATATCATGCATGGCAAATGCTTCAATGCACAGGATCTTTTCATACGACAACTTGCTGCGTCAGGCTCGGACTCATTTGGTCTAAAAATCTATGCCCCTTGGGTGATGAGGCTGATCAAACTGCACTCTACAATTTCGTATCAGCCCTCAGCCCGAAACCATCGCATCTTCCTGCCAGATGTGGATATCTCTGCTGAAGCAATACACCCTGAGCCTGCCAAGCAACCAATAAGTCTTCAGAATGCCGAACACCAGAGCTTCACGCAGAATGTTGAAGGTGTTGAAGCCATGTCCAGGGTCTATCCTATGGCTAGCACTACACGTGCACCAGCATCAACTGAAGCCACAGATAGCACAAACGCTCCAAGACCCAAGAAGCGTGCCCGTGCCCTCACTGACCGAGAGCTTCTTGTGGCCCTTCACCAAAAACAAGATAGGCATCACGACTGGCTGAAACGTCAGATGAAGAGCCTCTTGGTGGATGTCAACCGTCTTCGAAACCTGGCCACCAAGAATGCCTTCGTTACGCATGAGACTTTCCATCGTACGTGGAAAGGGCTCTCAATGATCTGCACTGAAGCTGAACTTGAAGAGGATGGCTTCACAGAGCGCTTCAAATTTGACACCACACCTCCTAGGAGGGCTGTGATGCGCAACACACCGTCACTTGAAGACTCTGAGTATTCCTCATCTGCTGCCACCGTCACTGCGAGGATCATTGATGAAGATGATGATGCCACTTCACCACCACCCGCTTCAGCACCTCAAAGCTCAGCACCGCCAAACAACTCCACCGACCCTGCTGCGCCTGGGAACGCGTAGACAACTCTATGTCTTCAAACCTTTTTGGTCATTCCTGACAAAAGGGGGAGAAGCATATGATGTTTATAGTCTTCAAGCGGGTCAATATGGGCGGGTGCCTTGTTTTGTTATACTTGCTTCGTGTTTGCAACTCTTGTTTTGCTTCATTTGGTTCTTTTGAGTTCTAAACACTAAAACTCGATGGTCGTCTGCTACTTGTTTTACCACTCCTTTTGCGAAGATAAATTCCGCATGTGTGACGATAAATTCCGCACTCATCTCATTCTGCAGACGTCCATTTTCCATTATGCATGTTATTATCTTCATATACTTTCACATTCATAGTAGATTGTCATCATAAGCTGAAGCTGATCTCCACAAGTACAACCTGCCATGTGCATTTGCATTCCAAAAGCAAATTAACTTATATGCACATCTTCAGGGGGAGCACTTGCAACTTATGATGACAATTCCTTTACAGACTTCACACTTTATATTCCCCGTTGAAAACTTTAACTAGTTTGTCATCAATCACCAAAAAGGGGGAGATTGTAAGTGCATCTAGTGCCACCCCTAGTTGATTTTGGAGTATTGACGACAAACCTAGTTGAGGGACTAATGTGTTTGTGAGAATTGCAGGAAAACACAGGTAGAAGTCCCTCATTGATTCGGTTTACTACCAGAGATGACCCCTAAAAATGAATGAAGACATTGAAGTCAAAGGTGGTATATGAAGATATTCACACTGAAGACTATGACAACAGAAGACACGTTATGAAGCCTATGGAACTCGAAGACTTAGATCTTTCGTAGTTCTTTTTATTTTTGTTGAGTCATAGGAACCACCATACTGTTAAGTGGGGTCCAGGAGAACAAGTCAGAATGACTTAAGTGATGCCTAAATCAAAAACCTATGTCTTCGAGTGAAGACAATGAGAGCAAATCTTGTCCAGAGCCGGACAAGTCAGCTTTGCTTGTAGCCCAAGTAAAGTTGCCATGAGAGTTCGAAATCTGACCGTTGAGACACGTGTCAGTTCCTTAGTGACCCAGGGTCATTTCGGACAAATCAGGCCGGGTTGCCAAGTGGCTATAAATAGCCCACCCCCACAACCATAAACGGTTGGCTGCTCAGATTTCAGTGCACGGCTTTTGTCGTTTGAGAGCAACCCACCTCGAAGCCTTTGAGAGAAAATTCCTAGTGAGGAGAAAAGCCCTAACCACCCAGAGCCAGAGTAAATTGGGCATCACTTAAGTCTTCTTGTCTGTGTGATCTGAAGACTTATTACACTTGAGGACTGTGAATCCTCCAGACGGTTAGGCGTCGCGTTCAGAGCATCCAAGAGACATTGTGGATTGCCAGTGAACGAAGTCTGTGAAGGTTTGGGAGTCTACCTTGAAGACTTACCAGAGTGATTGGGCGAGGACTAAGTGACCTTAGCTCAAGGAGATTACGGTGAGGACTTGGTGTCCTGAACTGTGTGTTCAGGACTGGGTGTCCGGGACTGTGTGTCCTAAGGTTTAAATACCTAGCCGCTCCAACCAGACGTACAGTTGTCACAGCAACTAGAACTGGTCAAACATATCATTGTCTTCAGCGAGTCACTGGTTTCATCTTCACTTCCTTCTCTTGCTGGTACTCACTGTGAAGTCATTGCGTGCTTGCTTTATCATTTGTCTTCACAACGTGAATGCATGATCTATTTGGCTTCATAACTTCTTCCTACTTGATCCTTATTACACTGAAGCTGTTTGTCACTGTGCTTTCACTCTATTGAATACATGACCATGGCTGGTATAGTGTAATCTAACTTCCGCTGCATAGTAATAGGCATAATCTTCACTGTTTGTCTTCATAACTCCCAAGTTTTGAAGACTTTCATAAAAATCGCCTATTCACCCCCCCCCTCTAGTCGATATAACGCACTTTCAACGACGTCCCAGTGGAGAACATGGTAGTCGACGATATGGCGCCAACCCCCTTCCCCGCGCCATCCTCGTCGGTGCATTGCACCATGACCGCAAGGCCCGTGCCCAATATATGGACAAGGTGAGGCAGATGCGTGAGGAGCAGTTCCGGGAGGCGCAGGCCGATGCCGCCTACAACCACCATCTCCTCCAGGAGCACCTGCAGGCGGAGGAGCAGATCGCCGCGGAGCGGGCGGAGCAGGAGGCGTTGCTTGACTCGTACCGCTCCGCCCGCAAGGGCTGCCTCGAGTGCTGGCGGTACCGCATGCGAGTAGCGGAGGCTGCGGCCGCCTACAAAGAGGCTAGCAAAGAGGGCAATGAAGCGGGCGAGGCACTGTTTGGCGAGACCGAGGATGAGGCAGAGGACAATGCCGGCTCCGACGAGTCCCCGCTTCATTGGCGTCGACGAGGCCCTGCTCCACCGAGGCCCCGCGGCGCCAACAATGAGGCAGAGGACAGCGCCGGCTCCGCCGAGGCCCCGCCCCGCCAACAACGAGGCAGAGGACATCGCCGGCTCAGCCGAGGCCCCACCCTGCCGGCAATGTGGGGGAGGATTTCCACCGCTCTGCTGAGGCGCCGCCCACCGGCAACGAGACAGAGGACATCGCCGGCTCTGTCGAGGCCCCGCCCCGCTGCCAACGAGGCCGCGCCACACAGAAAACGATGAAGAGTAGAACACGGTAGGTCGCCG
Organism: Triticum urartu; assembly: GCF_003073215.2. Lineage (NCBI taxonomy): Eukaryota > Viridiplantae > Streptophyta > Magnoliopsida > Poales > Poaceae > Triticum > Triticum urartu. The sequence continues at coordinate 532,058,270 of NC_053023.1, read as the reverse complement.
CCGCTCGGGTCCAAGTAAGGCCACCGTTGCTACCCTCCGGTTGAAGCCAAGCTAGGCGGGTTCACCATTGACGGCCGGTTAGCTTCTTGGCAGCGACGTGGAGTCAGAGAGCTGCGCTGGAGAAGAACGCTGCTTCTACTTAACTGCTGGTGCAGTTGGCTGACTGACACGTGGGCCCAACAAGCCACATGTTAGTTACGCAAGTGCGCCTGCAGTTAAGTCACTGAAGCTTCTGTTCGGCTCAGCGGGACACATGTGGGTACCTTCGGTTAATTAATTATACCTCCAGCACACCCCTTTTTAGTTGAAGAATGTATGAAATGTAATGAAATACGGCATGTTTATATGAAATCCGACCGTGTATGAATTAATTTATTTCGATTAGTTCGAATTCATGTATCACTGGCATTGGATGAACATGCAAAACAATACGTACTAGCATTATTCCCAGGGTGATCACCTTGTTTGCAGCAGTTTCACAAGTACTCCCTCCGGTCCTTTCTAGTCTGCATACAGGTTTTGTCTGTAGTCAAAGTATCTCTACTTTGACCAATCTTATACAAAAAAGTATGCACTTTCACAATGTGCGAAGTAAAAAGGAACAGAAGGAGTACAAAGAGTTTGAGCAGCTTTTTAGTGTTCCTGTACATTGCAATCAAACACACAGGCCTGGCAATTCATAGAGAACATTCAAAACAACCGATGATTATGCATCTCAGCGACTCACATGTCAGAGGCAATATTTACTTCACAACTAAGGAATAAAGAAAAAATTGATCTACGCTGCTGACACCCAAGGGCGTCCCATTCGAAAATATCAAATGCATGTCTTGCTAAAATCAATGAGCAAAATTTGACAAGGTTGTCCCATTCCAAAATATCAAATGCCTACGATTGTGGAATGGGTAGGGTTTGCCATCAGTTCGGACATTGACATGGCACCTCATGCTAAATAAACTAGCAGTTCTTTTTGTGCAGTTCCACCAAAATCAACCAAATTCGCGTGTAGCTTGTATGATTTCGCCCTTATATGTTGCAATGCCTTGAACTTATCGACACCTCCTTTCTTGTGGTGGAAATGAATGATTCGATGTATTCATGAACATTTTGTGCAGTTCCCATTGAAATCAAGCTGAGCACCCCTGTTTGCACAAATACAAAAAAGTGATTAGTATAAAGCAAATTGTACTATGAATTGACAGTTCCAACAGGCACATACATGGTCTATGTAGAGCACACTTTTAGAAAAATGGAACTCGCCAGAAAGAATCCTAGAACAACATTGTACTCGCGCATCACAACAAAAAAAATGGATATTTGTCAGTCCTTCTGAGCTGAAGTTAGTTTGGTCTTGTGGGGAGTAATGTAACCATCCTTCAACTGCTCCTTCTGATGAGAAGATAGACAGGTCTTCTTCATCCTGGCATAATTGGAACTAGTCACTTCATGTACTCCATATTCTTCTTCAGAGGAAGATGATCCTGTTGTGCAAAGACAAGAGGACTACTAAATGGTAGCATCCCTGTTTTCTCGAAAAAAAGGAAAGGAAATATTTAAAACAGCACAGATGAAGAATTTCTCAAGGACAATACCACTTTTTCATGACAGTATCTAAACAGTAGCACAACACCAATAGAGATGACAACGCTCAATCATATGGATGAAATCAGTGGGCGAGTACCAACCTTTGTCAGGAGGCTTATTGTGTAGAGCATACAGATGAAGCACTTCTCCGGAACCATCTGTTGCTATCTACGGTGGTGGCCATGCTTACTATATACTCCTCGATTAGTTTAATGTTTCCAACATCTTCTTGTGCAGTTCCACAAAAATATATGGTATCTTCAAAGAAGATCCCTGTTTGCACAAGTAGAGATAATTACTTATTACATTAAGAGTGGCATCAAATCAGTGGCAAAACAATTGCTCATTCCAGCCATAGCAATAAATTAAGATGCAAAACTATATCATTACTTGTGTCATCATAGTTCTAGTGCTTCATTACAGCACCGGGAGTTGATTTTTGTTTTTCTTCCGCTTGTTCTTCCCCTTCATCACTTGGTTCAATGACAGACAAGCTTCGCCTTCAATGTAAGATTTGGCATGTCAATTAGGGAGCACAAGTATAGTACTAAACTTAATTTTCTGATGAAAGTGGCAAAATACAGGCCAGCAATTGTGAAATATCCTTATCTTACCTCAATGGGATATTACGGTGCACATACAGATTGGAAGTCTTGTCTCCATTTGTGCAGTTCACTAAAATCAAGCAACATTATCGTACAAGTAGCACAACATATGAAAGCACACTACAGAATCATGTGAAAGAAGGCTAGTACTGACCTCTCATGATGCGGAATTCAAACAACTCACAAGAAGAAGATCTGAACCAAATTCGCCTTAACGGATAGGAAGTAAGATCTCCTCTTGTGCAGTTCCACTAAGATCAAGCAATCAAGCAACATTGTCGGTGTGACATTTTGGTTGAACTGCACAAAACACTCTTAAAACAAAAGTGTTTTGTGCAGTGCAACAAAAGGTCACAATGGCAACGAGGTGAAGTAGATAACCATGTTTACACAGAGGTGCAAAGGAAACAATTAGTGGTCAATAACGGTGGATGTCACAGAAGCCAACAAAAAGACGCATCTACCTTATCTAAATGGGAAAGAAAGCAAGACAGTAGCATTTCTCAAACGGTGGCATTGATTAATATTAACATAGAGATTATATTAACAATAAAATTCGTTAAACATGTCATTTGCTTTTAACTATGTCATTGCATCAATTTTCCAGCGGCATTATTAGAGGGTGTTTGTTTACAGGGACATTTTGGTGTAGGGACTAAAAAAACTCCGTGTCAGTCCCATCTAAACCAAACATGAGGGACTTTTAGGGACTAAAAGTGGGCATTTGGGACTAAAGAAAGAAGACCCGAGGGAGTCTTTTGGGACTTTTTCCAACAGTTGCCCCTACCACGCATCGCACCTTGTCTCTATTAGTTCATTACTAGGGGTAAAAAGGTCTTTTAGCATGTCATTTAATAACCTCTAGTCCATGTTTAGTCCCTTGAACCAAGCATGTAGGGACTAGGGAGTTTTTAACCAAACAGGGCCTTAGATTAACAAAAGCTAATGAGTTGCACGGGACAGTGGACGCACCAGCACCATGTGCATCTACCGATGTACTGTGGTCATGCACAGTCTGTTGCAACCAAGAACAAACAACCAAGGAGCATATTTGTGTTGGTCCCAGTTTTGTTATCTTTAGACACCTTTCCCTATGTGAGTGCAGCAAATCTAGTCCTGCTCAAACTCTACAGCCTTGTCCCTTCCTTTCCTTTTTGAACTAGTACTTTCGCCCCTTCCTTTCCTCTTTGAACCACGTCCTAGATTTATGCGATACAACTTTCCCCACTACTTTCCCCCATTCCTTTCCTCTTTGAACCACGTCCTAGATTCATGCTATACAACTTTCCCCCTTCATTTCCTCTTTGAACCACGTCCTAGATTCATGCTATATACAACTTTTCCCACTACTTTCCCCCACTCCTTTCCTCTTTGAACCACGTCCTAGATTCATGGTATACATGCAGCTAGAGTAATGCATGTGGAGTAAGTAAATTATACCTTAAGGTTCTTGGGGCGTGGTTCGGTGGGCAACGGGACGACGGCGAAGACGAAGGGGTCGGAGGCCCTCCCGCGCCGCCGCTGGGTGGAAAGTGAATAGTTGCGCCGATAGTCCCTTGCCGACGGCGACAGCGTTAAGCCTCCTTCCCTTCCCGGTGGGCGGATCCTGGCGGTTCTTTGAGAAGCAGTGAGGGGAGAGAGAGGCCAACAAAGTCTTGTTTAGATCTGGAGAGGGCGAGAGAGTGTGAAGAGAGCAACTACAAGCGCTGAGGCTCCAGCGGGAGAGGGCGAGAGAGTGTGAAGAGAGCAACTACAAGCGCTAAGGCTCCAGCGTGTATATATATATAGTGGAGAGAGAGAGAGTGTGTGAAGCGTGCAAACCCTAGAAAACATTTTGACCAATCATAGAATCCTCCTGGCACAAATTATGCTCAAGTAGTTATCGAACCCGAGACCTCAAGTTTGATGAGCGTACAGGCTAACCAGCTACACAACCCTCCCGTTATGTTCAACGAGAGGGAAATAACCTTTTATACATTCCTGCATTCGTGTGACAAGCATGCCGTGTTTTTTTGTGTGTGTGGGAGTCATTGGGATTTCAATCATAATCGTGTCATGTGGCTTTGGTGGTAAGACTATCCACAGTGGTGCAGAAATAATGCAGCCTTAGTCATCTTACCTCCCTCCACATAGTACGTTGGGTCCCACCAGTCAAAGGGTGAAACAAACAAATTAATAAGAAAAATTAAAAGCGCCAGTGGTGTTTCTTACCTCACACATCTCGATACTGCTCGGGAACACTGTCCAATTGATCCCTCTGTTTACTCACGTACTATTTAAAGTGAATCCTTATTATAACATGCACACAAATTTTGGGCACTTGTATTCGACTTAAGTCAGTGTGCCACCATATCTCGTATACTTACTACTCCCTCCATCTAGGTGTAATAAGTCACGTTAGAAGGTGCAACGGGACCAAGGTGCATGCGTGTGTGTGTGTGTGTTTAACAGCATGTGTGTGTGTTAGAGAGAGCGACAGATCAACCTACTCCTACAAAGAGATGAAGTCGCTTGAAAACGATATAAAGAACGCCGGAATCGGAGTTACGGTTTGGTAATGGCAAGCGATTCAAATATGACACCGGTCTGTGATTTACAGCAAGTAGCCATCTAAATGCAATGAGATGAACAAGCTACAGCACCCAAACATGGCAAAAAAATACATGGCAGGGATGCATTCAAGATGCTTTACAAAAGTCTAGCACTGAGCTACGGCCAAATCATCCATTAAAAGGTTCAAACAAGCATGGCAAAAATGCATATGGTAAACAGATCTCGGACTTGGTGAAATTAACACTTGTCTGGAATTTCAGATCAGATAGCACTCTTCGGAGCAACAAAACTACATGCTACAGGACCTGAACATGGCAAAGTAAATCATGGCATGGAGCTACTCAAAGAGCTTAACAAAAGTCCCTTAGTGACCTTGAGCCAAAAGGGATCAGAAAATATAATTGCAAGCATGTGAACATGGCAAAAACATAATCAGTTCTCAGACTTAGTGAAAACTGGAGCACTCACTACGGAGCAAGTCGTGACCAACTAAGCATACACCCATCAAGAATACACAAAATGCAAGCTAGACATGGCAAGAACAATAGCATAGCATGCACGGATCAACTACAACACCCTCGGCAAAATCGCTAACAAGTAGACAATCTGCCCAGATTCACGAAGTAGCAAAAGTAGAGCTCGATTGACTCAAGCTAGGGTGCTCCATAATTGCAACCAAAGACATGGATGGATAGAGCACTACAAGATCAACAAAACATCCTTACTGATCATCCTCAAAAGAGGCACGGATCACTAGGAAACAACATGAACATATGGCCATATGAGATAAACAGGTCAAGGACTTAGTGGAAATGCTAAGTCCCTGAAATCAGCATTACCAAGTGCCTCACTTTGCAAGCTTGTGCTAGTCACCACACACATCACAAAAATACATGGGTTGCACCTATGGAAAAATGGCAAAACCCTTAACAAAACATATGTAGAGCTCATGGGCATATCATGCACACAATAATCATGGCAAAAGTGACAAATATCTAAATGGAGCAGCAGATCTGACAATTATCTCAAGTAGCCCTCTTCTAACAGCATTTCGGGAATCAAGATGAAGTCAAATGAAAATGATGCAATGGAATGAAATTATGTACTCTCTGAGATGAACATTTCGATATGCTCTATGCCCAAAACGGAGCTACGGATGAGGAGTTACAGTACGACGAACATAGCAAAATAATTAGGGGAGAGAGGGAAAAGTCAACCGAGAACGGATCTAGGGTTTGTCCGGTTTCAGATCGGATTGGTCCACGAACCGAGGAGATCGCCGGAGCTGTTCCTGGGGGCGCCGGAGTTGGTGTCGCCGGATCCGGCCGGAGCTGGACTTGGCGCCGGCGAGGAGAGGACGGAGGGCATCGGAGTGGCGCGGCGCTGGGCGGCGAGTGGCAGGGCGGCGGCTTGCGGCGCCGGACTTGGCTCCGGTCGGCGGAGGCTCGTGGCGGAGCGGGAGGCCGGCGCGGCGGCACGGCGTCGGTGCAGTCGGGCGACCGCGGGTGGTGGCGCCTGTGCGGTGGCGGCGGTGGGACGGGCTCGCGGGGGCCCGCGATGGGCCTGGCGGGCCGCGTGGCTGGGCGGCGCGGGGAGGACAAGTGGCGGCACGTGATTGGGCGGCGGTGGTGGTGCGGACGCGTCCGGCGCCGGGCGAACGTGTCCGGCGCGTGGAGGAAGGGGAGACTAGGGTTAGGGGAGGATTTGATCCGAGATTTGGACGGGGAAGGCCTATTTATACATAGAAGGAGCTAGGAGGCTCCAAATGGAGTGCGGTTTTCGGCCACGCGATCGTGATCGAACGCTCTAGATGATGGAGAGGGTTTTGGTGGGTTTTGGGACAACTTGGAGGGGTGTTGGGCTGCAACACACACGAGGCCTTATCGGTCCCTCAGTTAACCGTTGGAGTATCAAACGAAGTCCAAATGGTACGAAACTTGACAGGCGGTCTACCGGTAGTAAACCAAGGCCTCCTGGCAAGTCTCGGTCCAATCCGGAAATGTCTAATCCCCACACATGAAAGAAAGGTAGAAATGACCACCGGAGGAGAACGAAGCGCCGGAATGCAAAACGGACAACGGGGAAAATGTTCGAATGCATGAGATGAACACGTAAGAAAATGCAATGCACATGATGACATGATATGAGATGCATGACAACGATAAAAACACACGGAGACAAAGACCCGAACCCGATAAAATAAAATAACTCAACGCCGGAAACGGCAAGAGTTGGAGTACAAATTGGGAAAGTTACATCCGGGATGTTACAACACTCCACCACTACGAAAGGATCTCGTCCCGAGATCTAGGACTGAAAGAACGCCGGGTACTCAGAACGGAGGTGATCCTCGCATTCCCAGGTAGCTTCACGGTCGAAATGGTGTGACCACTTGACTTTGAGAAATTTGATTGACTTGTTGCGAGTCTTGCGTTCAGTCTCTTCAAGAATAGCAACTGGGTGCTCACGATAAGAGAGATCTTCTTGGAGCTTAATGTCCTTGAAGTTGACGGTGCGGTCAGGAGTCTTGAAGCACTTTCGAAGCTGAGAGACATGGAACACGTCATGAATATTTGCAAAGTTTGAAGGAAGCTCGAGTTGATAGGCGAGGTCGCCTCTCTTGCTAACAATCTTGAAATGTCCCACGTATCTAGGGGCAAGCTTCCCTTTGATGCCGAAGCGACGAGTACCTTTCATAGGAGAGACACGGAGGTAAACATGATCTCCGATCTCGAAAGCCAAATCACGGTGCTTACTATCATAGTAGCTCTTCTGGCAGGATTGGGCTGCTTTGAGGTTATCTCGAATGACTTTGCACATTTCTTCTGCTTCTGTGATTAAGTCATTACCCAAAAGCTGACGTTCACCGGTTTTAGACCAGTTGAGAGGGGTACGACACTTCCTGCCATACAGAATTTCAAAAGGGGCCTTGCCCGAACTTGCTTGAAAACTGTTGTTGTAGGAGAATTCAGCATAAGGAAGACAATCCTCCCACTTCATGCCGAAGGAGATCACACAAGCCCTGAGCATATCTTCAAGAATCTGGTTGACACGCTCGACTTGACCGCTTGTTTGAGGATGGAAAGCTGTGCTAAAGCGGATGTTAGTGCCCATGGCCTTCTGAAAAGAATCCCAAAACTTCGGGGTAAAGATGCTGCCACGGTCTGAAGAGATCACTTGAGGAATACCGTGCAGAGAGACAATCCGAGAGGTATAGAGTTCCGCCAATTGGGCTGCAGTGATCGACTCTTTGATAGGAAGAAAATGAGCCACTTTAGTGAGTTTGTCGATGACAATGAATATAGCATCATTGCCACGCTTGGACTTTGGAAACCCAGTCACGAAGTCCATTTCAATGTGGTCAAACTTCCATTCTGGAATGGCAAGAGGTTGGAGGAGACCAGCTGGCCTTTGGTGTTCTGCCTTCACTCTTCTGCAGACATCACATTCATTCACGAACTGAGCAATCTCGCGCTTCATTCGAGTCCACCAATAAGCCTGCTTGAGGTCCTGATACATCTTCGTGCTCCCAGGGTGGATGGAGAGGAGAGAATTGTGAGCCTCGTTCATGATCACTTTACGGAGGTCACCTTTGGGCACAACAATACGATCCTCGAAGAAGAGAGTATCCTTGTCATCAAGGCGGTAACACTTGTACTTGGGTTGACTCTTGGCAATCCCAATCTTCACCTTTTTCACCATCGCATCAAGAAGCTGGGCTTGGCGAATCTGGTCTTCCAAGGTAGGAGAGACTTGAAGGTTGGCGAAGAAACCTTGAGGAACAACTTGCAGATTAAGTTTGCGGAAAGCTTCACAAAGCTCGGGTTGATAAGGCTTGAGAATCAGACTGTTGCAATAAGCCTTTCTGCTCAATGCGCCAGCAATCACATTGGCCTTGCCTGGAGTATACTCGATACTCGGATTATACTCTTGAATCATTTCGACCCATCGAGTTTGCCTGAGGTTGAGATTAGGCTGAGTGAAGATGTACTTGAGACTCTTGTGGTCAGTGAAGATGTCCACTTTTCTTCCCAATAAGAGATGTCTCCAAGTCAAAAGAGCATGCACAACTGCCGCCAACTCCAGATCATGAGTGGGGTAGTTCTTCTCATTGGGCTTCAACTGGCGAGAGGTATAAGAAACAACTTTCTTCTCTTGCATCAACACTGCACCAAGACCTTGGAGAGAGGCATCACAAAAGACCTCGTACGGCTTGGATTCATCAGGCGGAGTCAGAACTGGAGCAGTGATCAATTTCTCTTTCAAAGTGTTGAAAGCAATGTCACACTCTGGAGACCAAACGTACTTGACATGCTTCTGGAGAAGATTTGAGAGAGGCTTCACGATCTTAGAAAAGTTTTCAACGAATCTTCGACAGTAGCTTGTGAGACCGAGGAAGCTACGGAGGTGCTTCACGTTCTGAGGAGGTTCCCAATTCACAATTGCAGACACCTTCTCAGGATTGACTGCAATGCCCTTGGCAGAGATGATATGACCAATATAAAGAACCTCATCGAGCCAAAATTCGCACTTGGAGAACTTGGTGTAGAATTTGTGTTCTCTGAGCTTATCGAGCACCAAACGCAAGTGCTTGGCATGATCTTCCTTGTTCTTCAAGAAAACCAGAATGTCGTCGAGATAGACCAAAACGAAGTCATTGGTGTAGGTGTTGAAGATGAAGTTCATCATGCGAGAGAACGTCGGAGAAGCGTTGACAAGGCCAAAAGACATGACAGTTTATTCGTATGAACCATAGCTTGTCCTGAAAGCCGTCTTGGGAATATCTTGCTCATGGATACGAATCTGATGATAACCCATACGAAGATCAAGCTTGGAGAATACTTGGGCACCTTTGAGTTGTTCGAACAGCTCATTGATGTTGGGAAGTGGGTATTTGTTCTTTATGGTCTTCTTGTTCAATGGACGGTAGTCAACACAAAGTCGTCCGTTCCATCCTTCTTCTTCACAAAAAGAACACCACAACCCCACGGAGAAGAACTAGGCCGGATGAGACCCATTCTCTCTTGAATATCGAGTTGCTTCTTCAGCTCCTTCAACTCTTCAGGTCCGAGCTTGTAAGGATGCTTGCACACACGTTCCGTACCGGGCTCAAGATCAATGACGAATTCAACTGGCCGGTGCGGAGGCATTCCTGGAAGCTCTTCTGGAAAGGCGTCTTGATATTCGCAAATGATTGGAATCTTCGAGATAGCATCCAGTTCACCCTTCTCATTGAGAGAAAACAGACGGATGGTATTATCCCGAGCGGCAAAGACAATTACATCCTCAGATGAATGAGTCAATTGAATCTGCCTGGCAGCACAATCAAGATGCGCCTTGTGCTTAGAAAGCCAATCCATTCCGAGAATAAGATCAATATCCGAGTCACCAAGAACCGTTGGAGAAGCCAGAAACTTGTAGTCTCCCAAAGTGATAGTAACATCCGGAGCAATGGAGTTAGCATGCATGCGCCTACCGGGAGATACAACTGCTAATGGACTAGGCAAAATTTGCAAAGCCAAACCATGCTTAGATGAAAACGGTCTCGAGATGAAACAATGCGATGCACCCGTGTCAAAAAGAACTTTTGCAGGAACATCGTTAACAGGACCCATGATGACATCTGATGAGTCCTCTGCCTGAGTTGCATTCATCAAGTTGACCTTGGCGTGCTTGGGGTTATGCTTGACCACAGCTGTACTTGCCGATCTCATAGGAGGAGGAGGAAGACGCCTATGATTGAGACACTTGTTGGCATAGTGACCCTTCTGTTGGCACTTGTTGCACGTGACCTCTGAAAGCGGACGGTGATACGGAGCACTCGATCTTGGAGCTTGAGACGAAGTCTTGTTCTGAAAGCTAGGGTTGGGTGGGTGGGAAGATCCACTGCCACCTTTGCTCTTCTGCTGATACGGCTGACGGAACGGAGGAGGAGGAAGCCAATACTTCTGCTGCTTAGCCACTTGAGTAGAGGAAGAAGGAGTAGCATCTCTGACTCGCTTCTTGGAAGCATCACACCTCAGTTGAGCGGCCTCTTGCTTCAATGCCATGTTGTAGAACTCATCGTACCTCACGGGTTCAAAGAGAACAAGAGTGAGGTGAATTTCTTCTCTGAGACCACCCCTGAACTGGTATATCATGCTCTTCTCATCAGGTACGTCCTGCTTGGCAAAGCGGGCGAGCTTCTGGAACAACTTGTTGTAGTCATAGACAGACAAAGAGCCTTGCTTCAGGTTGCAGAATTCCTCATGCTTGCTTTCAACCATGCTCTGAGGAATATGATGAGCTCTGAAATCTTGACGAAATTCATCCCAAGTGATAACATGTCCACCTCTGGAATCCTTGTACTGCTGGAACCATTCTGCAGCTTCATCTTTGAGTTGGAAGGAAGCGAACTTGACGAAATCCTCAGGCCTGACGTTACTGCACTCGAACTGCTTGCACAGATCCACAAGCCAATCGTCAGCATCAGTTGCATCAACACAATTGCTGAAAGTCTTTGGCCCGTTAGCAAGGAACTGGTTGAGTGTAGCAAAGTGATTATGATTGTTGCCTTGGTTCCCTTGGTTGCCTTGATTGCGCTCTTGGAGAATTTGCATGATCAACTATGTGTTTGCATTGGTTGTGGCCATCACAGCTTGCCATGCCTCCGAAGGAGGTGGAGGTGGTGGCGGATCAGGATTCGGAGTCATGCGCGTTGGAGGAGCCATCCTGAAGAGGTTGACATCCGTTAGCACATTGATAGATAAATATTGAAGCTGAATCCAACGGAATGACAATTGCAGCATATAGTCTTCACATCCGAACAAAATGAACGGATGCATTCATCTTGAAATGGTCACATATCCATAAATTGAGAAGCCACTTAGAATTTAGGTAGAGAAATAAATCAACAAGGTACGGATCAAGAACGAATAATCGGTAAGAAATCCCAATCTCAAACCAATATCCGTGGAACAATAACTAGAGCTACAAGAATTCCCACCTATGAAACTCCCAAACCTTTCAGGTTATGCAATCAGGTGTTGGGGATACAGGGGAAGCATAATATCTCACCCAAATCTAACAAATCCTACATCCAGCTGTATCCATCCTTCAACACATAACTGAGAAAAACTTCGGAAACCATCTACCTCAACCTTCAAAAAGCATCCGTTATACAAGTTATGGCGATACTCCCGAACTCCCGCCCCAGTACTGGGTGGCGTCGAGGTTATCTCACCAACGAACTGCATAAAAGGGATTTTCGATGTCGGCGTACTAAACTCAGGTATTCCAGAACTGCAGCGATAAAATTATGACAACAACACCTCAGAGCTCAACTCCCCAGGACACTTCCACAAAACCCCTAACAGGAGGCACCAAGACAATGTTCTCGTCATAAAACCATCGGAACGATTCCAAGATACCCGCGTGATCCTAAAAAACAATTAGTGAAATTTGAGAAGAGAAGAGTCAAAACTCTACGTCAGGATGCCTTACCAGAGCGATGAGGAGACTGGGAAGTAAAAAGAATTCCTAAACTCTCCGATATATAATTCCTAAATGACTCAAAACATTTTTCTAAACACAACTCGGCCTCTAAAAACGATCAAGCAATGGGGCTCCTAAGGTCGGGGAAGACTCTGATTACCAACTTGTAACACCCTCGATGCGACTATATCTCCCACGTGTCGAGGCATGACTTAGAGGCATAATCGCATTGAAGGCATATGTCGCAAGTTAGGCAATCTTCACAACATCCCATGTAATATAGATAATAAAAGGGGAGATAACATAATTGGCTTACACTCGCCACGTCAATCAAGTACATAAATAACATTACATCATCCGAAACACTCATGGCCCGACTACGGTGCCAAAATAAAAGATAACCCAACATGCGACACGGTCCCGATCACCCCCAACTGGGCACCACTACTGATCATCAGGAAAGGAAACATAGTATCGTTGAGAGTCCTCGTCGAACTCCCACTTGAGCTCGAGCGCGTCACCTGGAGCGGAATCATCAGGCCCTGCATCTGGTGTAATAGTAATATGTGAGCCACAGGGACTCAGCAATCTCGCACCCTCGCGATCAAGACTATTTAAGCTTATAGGTAAGGCAAGGTAAATATGTGGAGATGTAGCAAGCGACTAGCAAATATGGTGGCTATCCTGTTCGCAAAAGAGAGCGAGAAGAGGAGGCAAAGCGTGAGCGAGAAACTAGAGAGCAACCTGCGCAAGCATTATTCCAACACCGTGTCCACTTCCCGGACTCCGCCGATAAGAGGCCATCACGGTAACACACTCAGTTGATTCATTTTAATTAAGTTAAGGTTCAAGTTATCTACAACCGGACATTAACAAATTCCCATCTGCCCATAACCGCGGGCACGGCTTTTGAAAGTTCAAATCCCTGCAGGGGAGTCCCAACTTAGCCCATGACAAGCTCTCACGGTCAACGAAGGAATAGACCTCCTCCCGAGATGTTCCGATCAGACTCGGTATCTCGGTTCTTCAAGACACTTCGACAGGTCAAAACAAATCCAGCAACACCGCCCGAATGTGCCGACAAATCCCGATAGGAGCTGCACATATTTCTTTCTCAGGGCACACTCAGATTGTCTTAGGTACGGGTAGGCCAGCCCAGAGTTGCCCCTGGTGGCCACCGGCAGCTGACAGGTGGACCAACACTCAGAGGAGCACTGGCCCGGGGGGGTTAAAATAAGATGACCCTCGGGCTCCGGAAACCCAAGGGAAAAAGAGGCTAGGTGGAAAATGGTAAAACCAAGGTTGGGCATTGCTGGAAAAGCTTTAACCAAGGCGAACTATCAAGGGGTTCCCATTATAACCCAACCGCGTAAGGAACGCAAAATCCGGGAACATAACACCGATATGACGGAAACTAGGGCGGCAAGAGTGGAACAAAACACTAGGCGAGAGGCCGAGCCTTCCACCCTTTACCAAATATATAGATGCATTAAGATAACATGGCAATATAATGATATCCCAACAAGAAAATAATGTTCCAACAAGGAACGGTCTCCAATCTTCACCTGCAACTAGCAACGCTATAAGAGGGGCTGAGCAAAGCGGTAACATAGCCAATCAACGGTTTGCTAGGACATGGTGGGTTAGAGGTTTGACATGGCAATTTGGGAGGCTTGAAAGCAATTGGTAGGCATCGTAGCATTGGCATAGCAAAAGAGCGAGCATTTAGCAAAGCAAAGATAGTAGTGATTTCGAGGGTATGATCATCTTGCCTGCAAAGTCGTCAGAGTTGACTGGATCCTCGAAAGCAAACTCAACGGGCTCCTCGTTAGAGAACTAGTCTCCCGGCTCTACCCAAACAAGACAAACAAGAAAACGGAACACAATCAACCACGTGCAAGGATCAAACAATATGATGCAAGGATGGTATGCTATGCGGGATGCGATGCGGGATGCATATGCAAGATGTGACAAGGAATGCATGAACCTGACCTCAACATAGAAATCCAAGTGTTCCACTAGAAAGATGAGATGAAATCGCTTGAAAACGATATAAAGAACGCCGGAATCGGAGTTACGGTTTGGAAATGGCAAGCGATTCAAATATGACACCGGTCTGCGATTTACAGCAAGTAGCCATCTAAATGCAATGAGATGAACAAGCTACAGCACCCAAACATGGCAACAAAATACATGGCAGGGATGCATTCAATATTCTTTACAAAAGTATAGCACTGAGCTACGGCCAAATCATCCATTAAAAGGTTCAAACAAGCATGGCAAAAATGCATATGGTAAACAGATCTCAGACTTGGTGAAATTAACACTTGTCTAGAATTTCAGATCAGATAGCACTCTTCGGAGCAACAAAACTACATGCTACAGGACCTGAACATGGCAAAGTAAATCATGGCATGGAGCTACTCAAAGAGCTTAACAAAAGTCCCTTAGTGACCTTGAGCCAAAAGGGATCAGAAAATACAATTGCAAGCATGTGAACATGGCAAAAACATAATCAGTTCTCAGACTTGGTGAAAACTGGAGCATGCTGAAAACAGATATCAAGTAGGCATGTTCACGAGCTCGATGCACTCACTACGGAGCAAGTCGTGACCAACTAAGCATACACCCATCAAGAATACACAAAATGCAAGCTAGACATGGCAAGAACAATAGCATAGCATGCACGGATCAACTACAACATCCTCGGCAAAATCGCTAACAAGTAGACAATCTGCCCAGATTCACGAAGTAGCAAAAGTAGAGCTCGATTGACTCAAGCTAGGGTGATCCATAATTGCAACCAAATACATGGATGGATAGATCACTACAAGATAAACAAAACATCCTTATTGATCATCCTCAAAAGAGGCACGGATCACTAGGAAACAACATGAACATATGGCCATATGAGATAAACAGGTCAAGGACTTGGTGGAAATGCGAAGTCCCTGAAATCAGCATTACCAAGTGCCTCACTTTGCAAGCTTGTGCTAGTAACCACACACATCACAAAAATACATGGGTTGCACCTCTGGAAATATGGAAAAACCCTTAACAAAACATATGTAGAGCTCATGGGCATATCATGCACACAATAATCACGGCAAAAATGACAAATATCTAAATGGAGCAGCAGATCTGACAATTATCTCAAGTAGCCCTCTTCTAACAGAATTTCAGGCATCAAGATGAACTCAAATGAAAATGATGCAATTGAATGAAATGATGTACTCTCTGAGATGAACATTTTGATATGCTATATGCCCAAAATGGAGCTACGGATGAGGAGTTACAGTACGACGAACATAGCAAAATAATTAGGGGAGAGAGGGAAAAGTCAACCGAGAGCGGATCTAGGGTTTGTCCGGTTCCAGATCGGATCGGTCCGTGAACCGAGGAGATCGCCAGAGCTGTTCCTGGGGGCGCCGGAGTTGGTGTCGCCGGATCCAGCCGGAGCTGGACTTGGCGCCGGCGAGGAGAGGACGGAGGGTGTCGGAGTGGGGCGGCGCTGGGCGGCGAGTGGCGGGGCGGCGGCTTGCGGCGCTGGACTTGGCTCCGGTCGGCGGAGCGGGAGGCTGGCGGCGGCGCGGCGTCGGCGCGGTCGGGCGACCGCGGGTGGTGGCGCCCGTGCGGTGGCGGCGGTGGGACGGGCTCGCGGGGGCCCGTGATGAGCCTGGCGGGCCGCGCGGCTGGGCGGCGCGGGGAGGACAAGTGGCGGCGCGTGATTGGGCGGCGGTGGCGGCGCGGATGCGTCCGACGCCGGGCGGACGTGTCCGGCACGCGGAGGAAGGGGAGACTAGGGTTAGGGGAGGATTTGATCCGAGATTTGGACTGGGAAGGCCTATTTATACATAGAAGGAGCTAGGAGGCTCCAAATGGAGTGCGGTTTTTGGCCACGCGATCGTGATCGAACGCTCTAGATGATGGAGAGGGTTTTGGTGGGTTTTGGGCCAACTTGAAGGAGTGTTGGGCTGCAACACACACGAGGCCTTATCGGTCCCTCGGTTAACCATTGGAGTATCAAACGAAGTCCAAATGGTACGAAACTTGACAGGCGGTCTACCGGTAGTAAACCAAGGCCGCTTGGCAAGTCTCGGTCCAATCCGGAAATGTCTAATCCCCACACACGAAAGAAAGGTAGAAATGACCACCGGAGGAGAACGAAGCACCGGAATGCAAAACGGACAACGGGGAAAATGTTCGAATGCATGAGATGAACACGTAAGCAAATGCAATGCACATGATGACATGATATGAGATGCATGACAATGATAAAAACACACGGAGACAAGGACCCGAACCCAAGAAAATAAAATAACTTAACGCCAGAAACAGCAAGAGTTGGAGTACAAATTGGGAAAGTCATATCCGGGGTGTTACAGCCGCTCCAAAGAATCGGTGCCGCATTCATGCCCGGGCAGAGCGGATGTGACCTCTCACTAGCGCAAGAGTGATGGTTGCTTCATCCGTCCAACTTAATGCTAGGTCTATGTAATTTGACGGCTCATTGGTCTTTATTACTGAGGTGGTAGGACTGCTGGATGTCCCACGCTTTCGGCGAAAGGAGGTACTACTACTAGATTACAATTTTCTCCATTCTTACAGCGGAGGCGTGCAAGAGCAGTGAAAACACGCAGGCTCAGTGATTACATGGCCCACCTCACACTATCACCGTGCGACACCTAACTCTTTACATAGTACTCCCTCCGTTCCTAAATATTACTAGATGAGTCCCCGCGCGTTGCCGCGGAACAGCGGTATATCTCTCTGCGCAAAATTATCGATTTCATAGAACTAAAAAAAACTCTATAACTGCATGACAAATGTGGTAGCCAAACTAAATAAACTCCCATCATCATTTAGATCATCCCACGTAAGGAAAAAAGATCAGCCAACTCCTACTGCATAATGGGATTATATTTTTCTTTTTGACATGTTAATGGGACTTAAAAGCTCACTTACATGCATGCTACTGGTGCATGCTTGCATGCAGACATGTTGATGTGATTTAAAACCCACTCACATGCATGTGCCACGGTATTTCTGCATGCTTGCATGTGGCTTAGTGCGGAGCCTCTCAACGTCTAGATCAGACGGCTATTATGGACTGATTTACTTCATCTAATGGCTATATCAATTTTGATGATGTGGCTCAAGGAGAGGATAGAGAATTCCTAGTAGTGGGGGCTAGCTATTACGAGTAGATAAGTCTTTGTAGAGATTCCACTACATACGGAACAAAATGAATGAATCTACACTTAAAATGCATCTATATACATCCGCATGTGGTTCATGGTGAAATCTCTACAAAGACTTATATTTAGGAATGGGGGAGACGGCATACTAAGCAAGCTTCTCCTCGTTCTGCAAGTTGATGGGACACATCAAAAGTATTCTAGTGTATAGAGCCTTGCCTCTAAGGTAGGACCCACATGGTTTGCCTCTTTTTTTAACATAACACGTCAAGTCGCAATTTGTTTGTTCACCCGTGGGAGACGATCCTCCCTCCACCAAGTGGACAACCAGTACACGTGCCAAATTACCATGTGGGCTGCCTTTTTCGTACAGAAATGAGTTCCACTGTGTACCCACGCGGGTGTGGTTGGGAAAGAGATGGGAGTATGTGTGCCATGCATGCACCTCTTCTCTTCGTGCACGTCCCCCACCTACGTGGGTGTGTGTGAGAGATACAAACCGCGTTCGTGAGTGTTTTTTGTTTTGGGGTGGGGGTTGATTTCGTGAATTATTTGTGGGAATATGTGTCGATGACATCTCAAACAAAATTTTGCATGCAATGTGTGTGAAATGGAGGCCTATCCATATCATACATAGAGGGTCAGCCAATCCACGAGAAGAGAGGGAGGGGTCATAGCTATCGACGGAGTCAAAGAGAGGATAAAGTGGGTGGGTGTGAGATCGATGAAGAGAGCCATCGAAATTGTGTGTGTGTGTGCAAGTCAAAGATATAGGGCGGCGGCCTACCGGAACGTTAGAGGGCACATTTCAAGTTTGTGTGTGGCAGGGAGACATGACTAGAGCGCTCGATGTATCGGGGGGGGGGGGGGGGGGGGGGGGGGGAGGGGTAGGCAGAGGCCTAACTATATAGGTAGAACGACTCGTATATGTGTTGAGAAGGAGAGACCCAGCTATGTCTTGAGGGAGATCAGTCGACATCCATACATAACTGAAGGACGGGAAATATGATGGGACAGAGAGAGAGGAGAGAGAGAGGGAGGGAGAGGGAGGGAGAGGGGTAGAGTGTTGGATGGGTGATGGAGTTGCTTCTCAAAGATGGTGGGAGAGGCCTACTAGACAAACTGAGGGTGGAACTGCAATGTTATCAATAAGAGTGGGGATGTGTTTCTGTGTGTGCCTGTGCGTGATAGATCTATCGGGACGCATCCATGGATGATGAAGGGGAACCATGTGTTTGGTAAGCAAACCTAACTAGATCGGTAGATCAATTGTTTTTTGTCGAAGGAAGGGAGAGACACAACTAATGAGGTAGATCGATTGACGTGTGGGTAAAAACGAGTTATAAGGACCTAGCTAGCTATATGTATAGCAAGAGATTGGTCGGTGTACGTCCATTTGTTAGAGGCAAATAAGGCCCAGCGAGACGGATAGACAGAGATAATGGAGCTAGGAGGTGGTGCGAGAGGCCCAGCTACTAGCTAGATTGGGGGAGGAGTGTGCGGTTGTGAGATTGATGAAAAGAGGGGCGAGAGTTTACACGTGTGTCTGACCGTATGAGAGACACGAGGCAAGGACACATAAAGGAGGAGATTGAAGGTGTGTGTGTATGTTGTAGGTAGGCATCGCTGGAGAGTTTTATCGATCGGTGTGTGTCGGAAAGGAGTTGTGGAGACTCTGGGAGAACGGCCTAAAGAAAAAAATGAATGTGCCCGGTGGATAGAATGCCGAGGGAGGGGGAGGGCGAGGAGGGCGTGTGCATGCACGAGAGAAAGTTAGTGGTAGCTACAAAGGTTAGAGGATTGTGTGGGTGTAAGAGACTAACAAAGATCATAATTTGATATGAAAGCGGATTCATATATTTGAATAGGAGATCATAGTGTTTTAAACATTGCATGCATGAATATAGCGGTGATACACGTGATGTGCACATGTTATACCATAATGTGATAATGCATGGCGTTTGCAACTCACAGCTAAATGCTGAACAATCTAAACCATACTATACATCAAACAATCTCACATTTTATTTGAATTTGTGATAATGTGTGGCGTTTGCAGCTTACAACTAAATATCGAACAATCTAAACAATACTATATATCGAACATTCTCACATTTTATTTGAATTTGTGGTAATGTGTTGTGTTTGCAACTCACATCTAAATACTTGTAGGCGTAGGGGGCGGGGCACCATACATAATGTGATAAACACATTATACATATGAGACATGGTTTAGATTATGAAGATCTAGCTAGAGCTAGAAATGTAATGTGATTTGAAATCAAAATAAAGTGGATTCAAAAAATCTAGTTCGAGTTCATATAGTACACATAGTTCATATGTAACTCGAGACTAATCATGTGGTGTGATGTGAAGATAATGCACAAACAATGGTTTAACTTGACAATAATGATGATTGTAGATCTTATTAAAACGGAGAAACGGATTCAAATGCTTTGACTTCACAACAATCATTACTGTAGATCTTATTCAAATAGAGAAACGAATTCAAATTTAGTTCATATTGAAGCGGTAATATATATGTTTGGAATGCACTAAAACGTTCATTTGAGTAGTAGGTTGCATGCATTATACACGTAGCAAAATATTTTAATTGAACATAACATGAATTCAGAGTTTTGAATGACATTTGTAGTGCGCATTGATTTGGTACAGTACATGTTAGGCTTGTCCGGAAATTTCAACCCGCGCCTTGTTAGCCCGAAATATTTAAGATATATCTTTGTCTCGTTGTGCTCCGACAACTCCCTCCATCTCAACCCGCGCCTTGCTATTCCGAAATTACAACACGCGCGAAAACTGCCACCTCCTATGAAATCCTGACATGTGAAATGCCCGTGGTACCCCTAAACCGAAAGAACCGCCTCAAATCGGTGGGGTACTTTTGTAACTTACCCCACATTTTGGACAAGCGCATCTCTAAGCCATGGTTCCCCACTGCCATCCCATCCGCCCACCCATTCGTACACTGAGGCCGCGAAAACCCGCGATGAAACCCCACACCCTGCTCAATCCGCCACCTAGCCGGAGCCTCTTCCCCGACGACGTCGTCCACAGCAACACATCGACGTCCCTCATCCACCGTACCGGATGAGGATCCGTCGTCGATCTCATCGTCCCGCCGGTTCAGCCACCCCGTCCTCCATATCCAAGGAGCTGCCCCGATGTTCCTCTTGTCTTTCGCGCCACCTCCATTCCCACACCGCCATCTTAACCTGCACTACCAGAAGAGCATCATCACCACCGTTTCCTCGGATGAAGTTGCGGCCTAATTGGCGCCACCAAAGAGGTTGTACACTAATTGCCGCATTTTCTTCTTGATTCGGTCTCACGGTGCTGCCAGCGCTCGGTCCCGAGCCGATACGGCGTGGCTCCATCCACGGCGGCGTCGCCGGCCACTTCCTCCATGGCGTTGCTCCCTCGGCAGCGACGTCCACATCAGTAGGAGCTGCTGCTGCTTTAGCTCTCGCTCGCGCTGCTGCTCTGCTCTTGCTCTCGGTCCCCTGCCTGGTCTACTCTTGCTATTGCTCTTGCTCGCGCTGCTGCTCTCGCTCTTGCTCTTGCTTGCGATGCTGCTCCAATTTAGCTACACTTTAGTCAACTGAATCGACTTTTGCGTTAGTCGATTTTTAGGGGGTGGGGGGCTCGCCGGGGTGAAGGAAGAACCAGCCGCAGCGGGGAGGGGGGCTCGCCGGAGAGGTACCCCACTATCCATCTTACAGTTCAAGATGGGGGCGATGGTCGCCGGCGGTGGCGGGGCGTTGGCGGGGCGGTGGCGTGGGGATCGCGGGAGAAAAAGCTCCGCACGTGGTGGCCTAGAGGGATGGCCGGGGCGGCGGCGGATCGGTGGTGGGGAGTGTTTTTGGGACGGGCAGGGCGGCGCACAGCCGGCCACGGGCGGCGGGGGGCTTTCTGTTTGGCTGGTGGTGGCTGGCGGCTCAGGGGGTGGAGGTTGAAGATGAACCGCATGCCCTTGATTTTGTATCCAATGGCTGCAAAATCAACTGACGAGAGATGAAAAAGTCAGTCGACCGACGTGTAGCCTCACCTTGCTAGTGCGTTCAGTTTCGACAGCAAAATTCAGTTTCGATAGTTAAGTTCAGTTTCGACAGTTAAGTTCAGAGATGATCGGCTGATGTATTTTACATCTAGCACTTTGTGGTTATGTATTTTACGTCATGTATTGGAGAATCTATTAGAATTCCACTCAGGTTAATGTTGTTTGTTGTCTCTCTTGTCCTGCTTCAACCTCGGCGTCCTACAACTCACCGAAGCTGCTCCAACGACGAAACCCTCCATCACAGCGGAGTAGTACCTCGGGATCCATCTCCAGACGCCTAAGATCTTCTTCCCCTCCTCCAACAGAAAAGTCAGCCAGAGCATCCTCACCAGCCAACCCAATCACGCTGAGATCGACATGGCTTCGCCAAAGAGGTTGTACACTTGTTGCATCTCTTTTTTACTCTACATGTTATATATATTGTCTACTGAGCACACGGATTTGTTCCTTTAGTGTCTCCTTGAAAGAAAAAACGTAGGAATTTTAATTTTCACTTGTCCTCCTTTTCAAATTCCTATTCATGAAGCACAAGACTAAGAGATAGTAGCATAATAGCATTATAACCGTACATTTTCTTGTGGTTTGACTTAATCTCACCATGCTTCTTTGCATCGTGTGATCTTCCAATTTTTGTGAATCAAACACCCAGATTGGCAGAAATCTTGTGTTTTTAAATTCTCTGTTTTTCACGTGCATTCCTATCCTATTCCTGTCTATTTCCTATCCCTGCATTGTTGGAATCCTCCAATTCAAACGAGCCCTTACAGAATTACTTCTCTTACAGATAGTTGTCAAAGAAAACCTTGCGTGGTTTGTCCTGCTCCTGCTACGCCGTCGTCCACCCCAGCTCAGCTGCTCCAACGACAGAAGGGTCCAGCACAGCAGGGATCCGGCCTCCAGACTGTCTTTCGCCGCCTCAGATCTTCTTCCCCGCCGCTGGCAGCCATGAAAAATGCATTACCATCATCAACCGAGCAGATGACCTCGAGGACTACACGGGTCCGCAAGAGAGGTCGCACTCTTTCGTGTCTGCTTATGTTATGCATCGCTTAATATTACATGCTAATTTATCATCCTGTTCACCGATTAGACTCTGAGTCAGCTCCAAACTAATGGTCAAACTTGAGTTTTTAAATGGTTGTGGGGTACATATCGGGGCCGCTATCAATAGTATCTATCTACTATCTGGTTAATCTCCGGTGTCTACTATGAGTTTCATGTTGGGTGGGAAACAAACAATAAAGAAGCCATTATCTGTATTTTTTAACTGAAGCCATTATCTGCCTGCTATTATTTGTTTTGGGTCTATCCCCAGGTTGCTACCATCACTTTGGATTTTTGCATGCACTCCTTACATAATCTCACTATGTTTTATTCCTATGCATTACAGTTATTGTAAACAATGGAACTGAACATGTAGAGCAAAAGAGACGAGCCTTGCATGGCAATAAATTTTCATGCAGACGTCGCTCCATGGTAGGCGCAAAGGCAGCCCCCCCTCCACGCATTTTGGATTGTAATCGAGAGGAAGATATTTGTTCTGAGGGGGATTCAGAAGGAGAAGACAACTCCTATTTACCCCCTGAGGTCTTCGCTCTAACTTGGCATGCTGATGTTGGTTATATCATGCATATGGTGTCTTGCATTGCTTACTTTATACATCAAATATGTCATCTGCTTAGTTTAGACATCCTTTGTGCGAATGCCATCTGTTTAGTTTATTCATCGTTTATGTGAATTATGCAACGCCATCTTGTTTAGCCAGGCATCATATATGTGAATTTTGCAATGCCATCCTGCTTAGCCAGTCATCTTATATGTAAATTATACCAGGCCATCCTTTTTTTCGTTACATATTACATTTGTCAACAATGTTAGTACATTCAACTGCTCTTCATGTGCATCAGCCATTTGACACGGTGATGGCAAATTCAGGAGTGAAAACAAGGTCTTCAGAGCAGACTATGCTATCTGACGAAGCGCATATCTCGCTGGTTACGGATAGCTCCTTAGAGGAGGATTCAGAGACAGATGGCCAGTCCTATTCCCCCCCCCCCCGAGGTGTATGCTCTAACTTGGCAGGGTTATGTTGCTCATATCGTGCGTATGGTGTCTCGCATTGCTATGTCATTTGATTAGTTTAGACATGCTTTGTGTGAATGCCACCTGTTCAGTGTCTAATTACCATATATGTGAATTATGCATTGACATCTTGTTGCAAGACATTATATATGTGAATTATACAATGCTATCTTGTTGCAAAGGCATTATATATGTGAATTATGCAATGCCATGCCGTTTAGCCAATCATCATGTATGTGAATTATATCATGCTATCATTTTTTTGTATTACGTGTTCCATTTGTCGACAACGTTTGTATATTCAACTACTCTTCCTGTGCATCAGCCATTTGAAGCGGTGATGGAAGTATCTGGAGTGAAAAAAGGTATTCAGAGCAGACAATGCTACATCTTGAAGTAGACATCTTGCTGGTTACAGAGAGCTCCTTAGAGGAGGATTCAGAGACTGATGACCAGTCCTATTTCCCCCCTGAGGTCTATGCTCAAACTTGGCAGGGTTATATTACCCATGTCATGCATGTTGTCTTGCATTGGTTAGTTTTTACATCATATATGGATTGCCATCTGCTTACTATATAAATCATATATTTGAATTATATCATGCCATCATGTTTACATAGTACATATACATCATCTATCTGAATTATGGCATGGCAACCCATTTAATAAAGACATCATATAGTTATATCATCTCATCCTGTTTAGTGTTTACAGTCATCATATTTTGAATTATGGCATTCTATCCATGAATGTATGTGAATTATGGCATGCCAACCTATTTAATAAACACATTATATAGTTATGTCATGTCATCCTGTTTACATAGTCTCATATTTTGAACTATATCTTTGCATCTTTTTTAGTTAGCCATCATAATGTGAAATTGTGTCATGCTATCCTGTTTAGTTAGCCATCATATATGTGAAATTGTGTCGTGCTATCCTGTTTGGTTAGACAACATAAATATGAATTATTTCATGCCCTCTTTTATTCCCCACTATCCATTGCACCTATCTATCATACAATATCTATACTTTCAATTACTTTTCTTGTTTATCAGCCATTTGAATTGGAGAGCGTGATGGCAGTATCTAAGGGAGTAACAACACGGTCTTCAGAAAAGATAGTGCTACCAGTTGATGCAGATAGAACCATGGTTGTACTTGCCCAAGGACCAAATCCACCACACATAACCCAGACTCTCGCAGATTGTACCCCTACCCAATTGGACAGAGAACCAGCTACACCCCTTCTAACCCCAACCCCGGCAGATAGTAACCCAGTTCTAGTTGACACAGCACCGTCTCCACCACAGAGCACCCAAACACGAGCAGTTATTAAGGGAACTGCAGTGCCCAAAGCACGAGGACCACCACTCTGAATCCCAACTCAATGCTTAAAGGAGAAGAAGATTTGTTCTCAGGTCAGGTTCTGTAGCTATGGTTCATACTCCTTTGCTCTTGCATTACTGTATTTACTCATACCAACTCTTTTCAAATTTGAAGGATGGAATTGAAACTCCAATGGCGCAACAGGTATGTTTTAAACCTGTTTCTTTAACTGGTTTGCTGTTGTAACCTGCTCTATGTTGATTTCAGTTTCAATTGAATAAACAGTTATGTTCTCATGTCATGCACATTACAAGTGTTGTTATTGCTCTATAGTTACCCACACTTATATTCTGTCTATTCCGCTTTGTCTTGAACAAATATTATTTGAACTGCGTCTCTATCTTGATTTGGCAACAAAAACTAGAATGATATAGACCATAATGTGACCATGGTACATAGATATATGTTTGTTTCATGCTGTTACCCTGTCCACTTTACTACTGAACTCATTTACCAAAATGAGTTTCATATACAACATGGTAAACATGTGATGTGTCTGCTTTTTTCTCTTTTAGAATGCAGACAAAATATTGGAGAACAGTACCGTGTTATCTAATGGTAAAGGAAGTAATGCAGATAAGGTTCAAGATAGTGAGACATCCATGTTGGTCTCCAAGAAAGCTGATAAAAACTATCTTGATGACAGTGAGGGAACCCAAAAGTCCTGTCTTGATGTAGTGTTCGAGTTACTGGCCACTACTGCTGGCACAAGCTCTTCGAACTCGCTGCCTGAATCGGTTCGTCTTCTTGAGTCTCAACTTCAAGTTGAAAGACATCGATCAGATGTGCTGCGATAGGAAGCTGAAGGACTGAGGAAGTCCCTGTAGAATTCAGATGCATATTTTCTGGTGCAACAGCAAGCGCTGGAGGATTTAAGCTCCAAACAAGAGAAAGTTAATAAGCTTGCTAAGCATCTTGCCAGCATTAGGGTACCCAGGATATTGTTTCTTGAGATCTTCTGAAGTGGTTTCAGTTCTGGATTTGTTTTGCTGCGGCGTTTATTTGCGCTGGTCACCAACTTTGACAACCAGTGTATATGATATGCTGCTTTGTTCCCTATATTTGCACTGGTGGCGAACTTTGATGCCCAGTGGATGTAATATGTGTAATAGCCGTGATAGCCTAACGTTAGTTGCTTGCTTATTTATTTCCTTGTTGTCTTGTTTATTTGTTTGCTTGTAGTCATTGCAGTTCTTTTTCCCCGGTTAGCTAGTGGCTGCAATAACCTATTTTTTAAAACTAGGCCACAATAACCATGGGCTAATATTTACTGTAGTGACACCGGGCCTCCTACTGGCCGTAGAAACAGTGGGCCTTCTACGGGCCGTAGAAACAATGGGCCTTCTACGGGTCGTAGAAACAATGGGCCTTCTATGGGTCGTAGAAACAATGGGCCTTCTGCGGGCCGTATCATCAATGGGCCATATACAAGCCGTATGATCGATTGGCCAAACATGGGCCAAACAGACCGCATTATGGCCGTAAATGGGCTAGAGTTGGAATCGTCCGTTCATGGGTCGACCATAACGGGCCATCGTTAATAGGCCGTATTTGATGACGCTATGAAAACGGCCCAACGTATTAACGGACCACAAACGGGCCGACTGTAACCACGGGCTGAATTTGGCCCACAAGTAGAAAATGACAGTAACGGGCCATAAGTAAATGAATGCTGGAAATGAGCCCAAGAATAAATGGGCTCTGAGAAGGCCGAAAGATAACATGGGCTGGAAACGGCCCAACGGAATAACGGGCCGTTAATGGGTATAAAGTGATACACTGTTCATTACGGGCCAGTTTCACCACGGGCCGTTAATGGGTGTAAAGTGATACACTGTTCATTACGGGCCAGTTTCACCACGGGCCGATAATAGGCCAAGAGTTACATAGGGCCTCATATGGGCCGAAAAACGTCATGGGCCATACATGCACCAGAAGTGAAAACGGGCTAGAATCATATTGGATGCCCCAGATGATGCTACTGGGCCTAATTCGGATAAGGCATAACGGGCCTTGGGTTAGCGGGCTGTAAATGGGCTATATGCGAATAGGCCGTTAACAGGCTTTCCATGGGCCGGCCCGCCACCTTTTGACCAAGTCAAACGGGTCGGCCTTTTCATAGGAATGGGCCTCTGTTGGGCCGTGCCACGTGTCGACGTATCATAGGCGCCTTCCGTCCAATGAGTGGATGACATCTGTCGCAACGATGAGCTGACACGTGTTTCCTCCAGCCAATGATGATTTTACATGTGGAAAATCCCCATTGGTCGGGGCTATTAACGGGTTATCGGATCCAAAACCCGACCCGATAGCTTAATGGCGTTCCATTACGGTGGATGCCACGTGTCGGTCACCCTTGACGAAAGCACTTCTGTGACGCGCGACCCGATAGCTTAACGGCGTTCCATTACGGTGGATGCCACGTGTCGCTCACCCTTGACGAAAGCACTTCTGTGACGCGATTTATCGTCATGGAAGTGGACACTTCTGTGATGATAATTTTGGTAATGTCATGGAACACTTCTACGACAGCACAGGTATGACTATCTTGATTCTGTCATAAAATCGTCATGGATGTACATGCATGACAAAAAACCCGACCTACTGTGACAAACACGTATCATCACGGAAGTGTATTTTTTTGTAGTGAATACATATCAAGCAAGCATGACAAGAGTATATGAGCAACGGAAAGTAAAGCATGCAATTTGCAAGAATGTAAAGGGATGGGATTGGAGTGTGCAAACGCAGTTGGAGACACGGAGATTTTTGGCATGGTTCTGATAGGTGGTGCTATCGTACATCCACGTTGATGGAGACTTCAACCCACAAAGGGTAATGGTTGCGCGAGTCCATGACTCCACCCACGAAGGGTTCACGAAGAAGCAACCTTGTCTATCCCACCATGGCCATCGCCCACGAAGGACTTGCCTCACTAGGGTAGATCTTCACGAAGTAGGCGATCTCCTTGCCCGTACAAACTCCTTGGTTCAACTCCACAATCTTGATGGAGGCTCCCAAGTGACACCTAACCAATCTAGGAGACACCACTCTCCAAAAGGTAATAGATGGTGTGTATAATGATGAACTCCTTGGTCTTGTGCTTCAAATGATAGTCTCCCCAACACTCAACTCTCTCTCACATATTTGGATTTGGTGGAAAGATGATTTGAGTGGAAAACAACTTGGGGCTGGCTAGAGATTAAGATTTATGTGGTTGGAGTGGAATATCTTGACCTCAACACAAGTGTAGGTGGTTCTCTCTCAGAAAATGTAAGTTGGAAGTGTAGGCATGTTCTGATGGCTCTCTCCATGAATGAAGAGTGGGTGGAGGGGTATATATAGCCTCCAGACAAAAACTATCCGTTACACACAATTGACCAAACTCGGTGGGACCGAATTGGAAAACTCGGTCAGACTGACTTAGTTCATAATGTGACCGTTAGGCTTTTCGGTGGGACCGACATGATCAACTCGGTGGGACCGATGTGCTAGGGTTAGGGTAAAACCTCAACTCAGTTTGACCGATTACACAAACTTGGTGGGACCGATTTGGGTAATAAGCGAAATAGAGAGTTGGTCAAGCAAGCTCGATGGGACCGATTGCATATCTCGGTGAGACCAAGATTATTGCAATAGGCAACAGAGAGTTTGCAAGCCCATCTCGATGAGACCAAGATCCCATCAGTGTGATCGAATTGATTAGGGTTTGTGGCAATGGCTATGTCAAGAGAACTCGGTGGTGCCGGATGGAAAATTTCAGTGGGGCCGAGTTTGACTTTTGGTCTGGGACATATGTGGACATGGGAAAGTGGTTGAGGGTTTTGGAGCATATCACTCAGCATTTTGAGCAAGCAAGCCATTAAGCAACACTTCATCCCCTTTTAATAGTATTAGCTTTTCCTATGGACTCGATGTGATCTTGGATCACTAAAAGGTAGAATGTAGAGTCTTGAGCTTTAGGGCTTGAGCCAATCTTTTGTCCTTAGCATTTTGAAGGGGTTCCACATCTTCTTGTGCACACCACTCCATCTATTGAACTTATCTGAAATATACTAGATAAAAACATTAGTCCAACAAGAGATATGTTGACATTAATTACCAAAACCACCTAGGGAGCACTTGTGCTTTCAGTCACCTTACCAACATTCAACTTGAATCTCTTCGTTTGATATTATAAACCGCCACTGATGATTCCACAATTGTTATATAGGTCCAAGGAGCAACAATCTTTGTCAAGATACGTTGGTGAAGCTGAAATCCTTATATACACTTGTTGAACAGCTGTATACCGGAGCTCAGCGCATGCTAGCCACAATTTCACCAACAAACCAAGGACCCAATCTGATGAGCGACGTCTTGAAAAATTGTCAATTCTGCCTGCAAGAATTCAAGATATCAAACGGTCATGTGCAAGAGTTGGTGTCGTGAAGGCCTTGAGCCGTGATAAGGCATGGGTACCAGAGCTAGACCCGGATGAGGTAGCTACTGGGTATCCAAGTTTGAAGGAAGATAGTACTGCTTTAGATCAGAAGGACTTCGATGCCTGCATGAAAGAAATACGTCCTGTGGTAACTCTGATTGCTGATGAGACAAATCTATCCAAATATCAACCGGCTTACGATGAAGAGAATCAAAAGAAACCCACACCGGCTTATAAAGTGATGGATCTAATTCCTCCAATTTGTAAGCATACTTTCGCCACTGAAGTTGACCCGTCGAATCTTATTGATGATGAAGCTGAATTCCATGCCTTACGTGGCATTGATTGGTCATCACCAAACTTCCAGATAGCAGAGGAGGACGAAGAACCGGAAAAGGATGATCCAGAAGCTTCAAGTCGCCAAGACCAAGAATATTGATCCGCTGGGCGGTTTAAATATTTGAACTTTGGAAAACACTTGATCTTTTTGGCTCACTGAGTCATGTAATAGGCTAGAAAAACTTTGATCTGTCGTGCCATCGTGCACGTTTTTGCTTTGTGCCACACCGTTTGATCCGCCATTTAAAGAGTGTATTACTTTATGCTTATGATAATGTAAATTTTTGCAGATGAGATTTTATCATGACCCTACAGACAAGTAAATCACAATTTCCCTCGCGGTTTACCATGGGCGGGTCGTAATACCCCATATAAAACCATTGGCGATGAAAATAATTTATAACCAGGGCCGGTATAAACATGATAAAAAGAATATCATACCTGTAATTGAAAATGGCCGGCTTACGATACCATTGGAGTAAAGGTGATAACCCAAAATTTAGAAGACATTACTTCCAAGTACTTATAATATCATCATATGTCGTCGGTTCATTGTATACTATGTTTGAGCCGGGCTGTGCAATAGAGTCTTTTTGGTCTTTGTAACCTGGGCATTAATCCTCCAAGTAGGCCAGAGCTATACTCAGATGAAGTTATAATGTTGGCTTGATAGCCGAAATCCCAAGGTAATCAGAGCTATGCTCTTATGAAGTTATCATATTGGCTTGATAGTCGAATTACCAAGGAAATCAGAGCTATGCTCTTATGAAATTATCATATTGTCTTGATAGCCGAATCACCAAGGCAATCAGAGCTGTGCTCTTATGAAATTATCATATTGGCTCGATAGCCGAATTGCCAAGGTAACCAAAGTTGTGCTCTTATGAAATTATAATTTTGGCTTGATAGCCGAATTACCAAGGTAATCAGAGCTATGCTCTTATGATATTATCATTTTGGCCTGATAGCTAAATTACCAAGGTAACTAGAGCTATGCTCTTATGAAATCATCACACTGGCTTGACAGCCCGATCACGAGGGTAGTAACACTATGTTCTCTTTGGTGAATACACCTATGTCTGAACAGGAAACCCCAAGTGACATATTCGGTCAAGAGGGTAGTAACACTATGTTCTCTTTGGTGAATACACCTATGTTTGAACAGGAAGCCCCCAAGTGACATATTCGGTCAAGAGGGTAGTAACGCTATGTTCTCTTTGGTGAATACACCTATGTTTGAACAGGAAGCCCCCAAGTGACCTTTCTGTAATGGAAAAGACTTCATTATTCTTGGAAATGAAAACGGAGAGGCCCTGCTTTATCAGGGATGCCGGCTTTATTATAATCATCATAATATATACATCATCGAAATATGTACATTGTAAAAGCCGGTGGCTCAAGTATAGTAAGGCCCAAGATGAGCAATATTCCACGGCCGGTGGGTCTCCTCCTTCGACTTACGTGAATCCTTGTGCTCTCGAATGTCGATAAGGTAGTATGATCCATTGTTCAGATTTTTACTGACCACAAAGGGTCCTTCCCAAGGTGGGGACAACTTGTGCATATCAGTTTGATCCTGGATAAGCTGGAGCACCAGGTTGCCTTCTTGAAAAGTTTTTGTTTTAACCCGGCGGCTGTGATAACGATGCAAATCTTGCTGATAAATCGCTGATCGAGCTGCCGCGAGGTCACGCTCCTCATCCAATAGGTCAAGTGCATCTTGACGTGGCTTTTCATTATCAGCTTCAACGTAAGCCGCCATACGAGGTGAATTGTGATGGATGTCACTGGGGAGAACCGCCTCTGCTCCATAGACGATGAAAAAAGGTGTGTAACCCATAGATCTGTTGGGGTGGTATTAATGCTCCATAACACCGAAGTTAACTCTTCCACTCAACAACTCGGCGTCCTCTATAAGGGAACCATAAGTCGGGGCTTGATGCCTTTCAGGATCTCTTGATTAGCTCTCTCGGCTTGACCATTAGACTGGGGGTGAGCCACTGATGATACATCAAACCGGATATGCTCACGTTGAAAAAATTCCTCCATGGCACCCTTGGATAGATTAATGCCATTATCAGTTATAATGCTGTGGGAAAAACCAAAACGGAAAATCACCTTTTTCATGAATTGAACCACCATCGTCGTGTCACATTTACTGACCGGCTCTGCTTCAACTCACTTCATAAACTTATCAACCGCCACCAGGAGATGCGTCTTTTTGTCTTTGGACCTTTTGAAAGGTCCCACCATATGCCCCCAGACTGCAAACAGCCAAGTAATTGGAATCATTCTCAATTCCTGAGCCGGCACATGAGCGCGATGCGAACTTGCGACCCGTCATTTTGAGCTGCAGATAAACATAACAAGGCCGTGCCATGAACTTGGCATAAGCCGGTCACCCAAATAGGGCATGATAAGGGCTCTTGATCTTAACTACCTCAAAGGTCAATGTCTCAGACCTGGAATCGTAATCATCTTCAAAAGCAACCTCCGGTGCTATCTTACCAACTGGGTATGCCGACTTACGAGGCACCACACCGTGAAAGACGGTGTTCGACAGCTTAAGATTTTTATCAGTCAATCCCATGCTATGGAAAGTTTCATAATAAAGGATATTGATGCTGCTGCCTCCGTCCATGAGTACCTTAGTGAATTTATATCCTCCAACCTGAGGTGCCACCACCAAAGCTAAGTGACCTGGATTATCAACCCGGGGCGGGTGATCCTCACGGCTCCACATAATAGGTTGCTCTGACCAGCGCAAGTAACGGGGAACTGCCGGCTGAACGGTGTTCACGGCCCTTTTATGGAGCTTCTGATCCCGCTTGCATAAACTTATGGTGAAGACGTGGTACTGCCCACTATTCAACTGTTTCGGGTTACTCTGATACCCAGATTGTTGCTGCTGATTCCCCTGACCAGACTATTGATGAAAACCTCCCTGGTTGCCTTGATTTCCTTGATTGCCTTGGAAGCCGGAATGAGGACCATCGCCATCATGACCCGGACCATAAGAGTCGGAACCTGAGTCATCGCCTAGCCCATGATTGTTATGGAACAAGTCGGAATTTTTGAACGCCTTCATAATGTGGCAGTCCTTCCAAAGGTGCGTGGATGGCTTGTCCCACGTACCATGCTTTGGGCAAGGCTGGTTCATCATATATTCCAGATTTATACCTGATCCTCCTCCCCGAGGAGGTGGCTTTCCTTGACGACCCTGACCACTGTTCTGCGTGTTGGTATTGCCACGAAATCTAAATTATTATCAGCCTTGCATTTACCGTTGCTCCCCTGACTCGCCGGGTTATGACACAGGCCCTTAGTGTTGCCGCTCTTCTTTCCCTTTCCCGGCTATTCATCATGAGACTCGGGGTCCTTGGTACTATCAGAGTCGGCATATTTAATTAGAGCCGCCATTAGCTCCCCTATATCATTGCAGTGGGGCTTGAGCCAACTGTCGTGGATCTAAGACTGACAGTAGAATGGGGGTAGGTATGAGGAGGCAAGATCCTAGCTATGGAGCAGTTTTACACACGAGTTTTACGAGTTCAGGCCCTTCTTGGAAGAAGTAACAGCCCTATGTCTCAGTGCCCTGAGGCGATCGACTGGATTATATGTGTGTGTGAGTTTACAAAAGATGCGAACCCTTGTGCCAGTGGAGGGGGTGGCTTATATAGAGTGTGCCAGGACCCCGGCCAGCCCATGTTACAAGGGGTTTAAGGTACATTAAGATGGGGGCGTTACTGGTAACGTTAGTAATTAAATGACATAAATGCCTGTTAAGTCTATGAAGTAAACGTCCAACCGTTGTCGTGCAGAGTGACTTTAGGTCTTCTGTCTGTCGAGTGATAATTGTTGCGGTCGAGTGACCTTGAATCTTCTGAGTGGAATGACTTGTAGTCGAGTGGATAATGACTCTTCTTCGAATGCTTCTGGTTTGAGGGTGACGTCCTAGGGGAGGGTGCCTAGGTCAGGCCTATGACCCTACCCTAGGTACATATCTTCATCATTAGCCCCTGAATGGTTCAGGGTTCGAGTGGAGAAGGAGTTGATAACCCCTCTGATTCAACTTTTGCGCTTCGGAAATGTTTTGTCCAAAGGTCGAATGAACATTCATGATGACTTCAACTGCTTGTTCAGTCGCCTTGATCCATTCTTGGTTTTATCGAGTGAACTTTGATTGTTAAGCTTTAAGTGTTGATATGGGAAAAATCTTCCGTCTGACGGGTTGTTCTGCTGTCTGCGGATTTCACGGGATCCAAATTTTGGGAAGCGCACCGGGCGGGGGAGGCCGCAGTAATCGGGACAGATTAGGCAGGCCGCCTCGATCTCCGTGCCACCTTTTTCGCCACGTATCGTGTGCATGACTGTTCCGTGATTTGATCGGATCGCCTGAGCCCACGAGTCAGCCACTCGGAAATGCCCTCACATAAGGTGTTGGACGGGGGTTTTCGCACAGTGCGTTCTCATTCTTCCCCTTCCTCCTATGTTTTCTCCACCGCGTCTGCCTCTGCTCTCGGCGTCGTCGCCCCGTTTGAGCTCGATCCGCTGCCATGGGGAAGGAGAAGACGGTGGCGTTGGAGCGTGTGAAGAAGGAGACGGCGAAGGCGAAAGGGAAGAGGACCAGCCGGGGCGGGTCTTCGTCGAGGTCCGGCCTGCCGCCTGGCTGGATCCAGGGCGACTAGATTCGCTCGACAATCAGCCAAGACGATATCGATGACCTTGTCGAGGGGGGACTGATCCCCCATGAATCAGCGCGGCTCCCAGGGAATGAGACCGAGCCGTAGCCGCAGGAGGGTGAGTGCGTTCTCCTCGCCACTCACGTCGACCGCGGGTTTTCTTTGCCTCCCCATACTTTCTTTCGCGGTTTCTTGAACTTCTTTGGGGCTCAACTCCACCACTTTTCTCCAAACACCATCATGTACCTTGCCACTTTCGTGTCCATGTGCGAGAACTTCTTGGGTTGTTGACCACACTGGGGTCTCTTCAAGCACATATTCACATGTCGTTCTTAGACGGTCAAGAAGGCCAACCCGAGTGACGAGAGGACGCACGTGATACAGATGTGCGGGGGTCTTGGAATTCAGATGAGGAGCGAAAGCACTTTCCCAACCATGATCCTTCCCGAGTCGGTCTGGGGTTGGCAGTCGACCTGGTTCTACTGCAAGGACCAGCCGACTCTGTGTCAGTCGACTGGACTTCTCCCCTTTTCCATGGCCCGAGTGGAGAAGCCCTCCACCTTGAGAGTGATCCCAGAGGAGAAGGCGCAGGTGAAGGTGTTGGTCGAGCGGGTGGTCCAACTCGTCTGCGACGGAGTGACCGGTATGGACCTGCTGGAGGTCTCCCTCAGTTGACGTATCCAGCCACTCCAAGCTCATGACCATCCGATGTGGATGTACTCAGGGATCGAGGATTCCACTCGGATCCACCCGGAGGATGTCAGTGAGGACACGGTGGGGCAGTGGCTGAGAGGCATTACTGGCAACAAGGATAACCCCCGGGGGTCCAGGAGGGTGGTTCCATTCGACCGTTTGCGCCAGCCGGAACAGGTACAATTCTGCATTGTCGAGTGTTTTCTTGATTTACCATGCAACATCTTGTTGACGGCCGAATGTCTTTCTTTTGTTCGTTGTCTTTCAGGCTCTTGTTGATATGTACTCAATGCCCAATGGAGTGCAGGAGAAAGATCTCGAGGGAGAGGCGAGCGGAGGCGAGAGTGGCGAGTGGCACTCGGATGCAGAGGAGGATGAGGAGAGCGACGACCAGAGTGATGAAGAAGAGGTCGACTCGCCTCCTCGCAGAGAAAGAAGGTCCAAGCACGCTCACGCCCAGGCAAGCACCCCCGACCTGGTGGCCGCACCAACTGGGCAGTCTTCAAAGCGCCCTCGGACGTCTTCTCCAGTGCCGACCGAAAAGGCACCGAAGCAGCCCAAGACTGCGCCACCTCCAGTCCCGAAACCACCGAAGGCCACATCTTCCAAACCACCGAAGGCTTTGCCCAAAATCAAAGTGGTCATTCCCACTATCTCTGGGTAACAATCTGACCTGATCCTTTGGTTGACTTGGGTAACAGAACGTAACCGACTGAATGTTGATATTTGAAGTGCTGCCACCTCTGGAACTTCCACCCACAAGTACCGATACGAGGAGATGGAAGATGCGGTTACGTCCAACCCAGGTACAATTCTCGTGATCTTGTTCTTGATTATTTGGTCGATTAAATGCTGGTGATTCACTTGGGGTTGACTGATTTCTTTGCAGCCCCACTCAATGTTATCGAGCTTCCGGATGACGATGAAGACGTGATACCGAGGCCCAGAAGGAGCAAGAAAGCAGCAGCTGGCAAGATATCTCAGTCGGAACTGGCGACAGAACCAACAGTCCAACAGCCCGAAGATGCAGGTAGAGCCTCTGTAACTTTTGCTGTCCCATGTCGAGTGAACGCCCCGCACCGTCGACTGTACCAGTGTTTTCTTCAGTCATCCAACCTCATGCCTCGGAGCTCCAAGTTGCTGCATATGGACCGTTTGTCCCCTTCTTCACCACCTATCATGTTCCGGAAAGCCAGTCGGACGCCGCTGCGGAGGCTATCCATTAGGCTGGCGTAATGATGGAGCGGATGAAGGCGGTGCACGACAATAGCCAGGCTGCGTACGACGCCAGCGCGGCTCTTCGAGACAACGTCTAGGTAAGTTGACTTCCAACTGAACTTGCTATATTAGGATATGCTACCTGAATATTATCCTTCGTACAATCTCTTATTTTCTGCTTCGAATCTGTACACCCACTGGGTGTTTTGTTGTCTTTAGTATTTGCACTCTTCCACTCGGTCTGGTCGAATGGGATCTGAACCAGTGGGGGCACGCTAAGTGCACCCACTGGGTGTAGTCCCCGAGACCGCAGTCGACTGCGGGCAGTCGGCTGGGGTCTGGGCACTTATTTCTCTTTCCTTTCTTCCACTCGGTTTGGGCGGGACATGCCGAGTGGGATCTGAACCAGTGGGGGCATGCCAAGTGCACCCACTGGGTGTAGTCCCCGAGACCGCGGTTGGCTGCTGGTAGTTGGCCGGGGTCTGAGCACTTCTTATTTTTTTACTCGACCTTGGCGGACCGGACAAGTGGAATCTGAACCAGTGGGGGCACGCCAAGTGCACCCACTGGGTTTAGTCCCCGAGAGCCCAGTCAACTGCTAGCAGTCGGTTGGGGTCTGAGTAAACTTTGAAGTTTTATTCACTCGGAAGTAAATAATCTTTGATCTTGTCGATTCATATGTCTTTTACTCTCTGCAGAAATCTTGTACTCTCATTTCCAAGTTCGCCGAATTTGAGGAGAAGCAGAGGCAACTCAACCTTGACCTGGAGCTGGCCCAACAAAACTTGAAGAAGGATCAAGATGAAGTTGCCGGTATGGAAGGTAACTGCCTGTCGACTGCTCATGTCGATCGTCCTTTAAATTATCCCTTCGATCTTTTGTTTGATCTAAATGCTTATTTTGCAGAGAAATGAGGTTGGTTCTGGAGAAGAAGGACTTGGACCTTGCAGCTGCGCAGAAGGAGGCTCAAGAGAAGACTACCCTTGCTGACAAGAAGCTGGCTTCAGTCGGAGTGCTGGAAGAGGAAGTAAGCAAGCTGAAGTACTCTCTCACTGAATCCAACCGAGAGGCAACTCGTCTGAAGAAGGATAAGGTGGCTCTGAGCGAGAAGCTGGAAGCCATAGCTCGTAAGATAAATGACATGGAAGCTTATCTGGAAACCCTCGCCAAGAAGCTCTTTCTTATGCTCGAAGGTACACCTTTTAATCCGACTGCTTTACTGTTTGCAAGTTAGTCCTGTCCAGTCGAATCACTAACTCCTTGACTGCAGAATTCTGCCAAAACTTTGAAGAGGAGACTGGATGGATCGAGACGGGTTTGGACCCTATCCTTTCTCCAGTCGGTAACGAGGCTGCCATGAATGTGCTTCTACTGGAATCCCACGTCGCCAGTGTTACAAGTTATCTTGCTCGTCTGAAGGTGCTAGTTTCACGCATCGACTCATCGCTCTAGCCAAGGGCAACGCTTCAAAATGATCTCGAGTCTCTGATGGCTCGACTCAACGAGGTCCTCGGTCGAGTGCAGGAATGGAAGAAGTCCTCTGCCCAATGCGGTGCTGACGTGGCTCTGTCGCTGGTAAGAGTCCGCTGGAAGGAAGCTCGCGAAGATAAGCTGGCAGTGATCAAGGTCGCCAACACCAAAAGGCATGACTTCTAGTCCTTCGTGGAGACTTTCATCGATGCTGCCACTCAGATCACTGATGGAATTGACTTGGATGAATTCGTCGAGCCTACAAGCCCTCCTCTTGCCGAATGAACAAACTTGAGATTTAAACTTGCCTTAAATTTGCCTCGGAATGCCGAGTGGTTTCTGTAACCGTTAAACTCCTTCAGGCCTGATGCCTGAGTACTTTTATCTTCATTTTATCTTGGTTTATCTTCTGCAATGCTTGCGTTCGTCTTCGAGTAGAACCTGTTCTTCACTCGGAATATCTTTCGAGATGCAACTCTAAAGGAGATATCCCAGTCGACCTGCACCTCGCCTTCCTTGTGGATAAGGATGGAGCGCACATTGTATTTGTGGCGCAGCTCCGAGGTGAGGATTGTAGTCGACCTGCACCTCGTCATCCTTGCAGATAGGGATGGAGCGGACATTGTACTTGTAGCGCGGCTCCGTGAGAGGATTGCAGTCGACCTGCACCTCGTCATCCTTGCGGATAGGGATGGAGCGGACATTATACTTGTAGCGCAGCTTCGTGATAGGATTGTAGTTGACCTGCACCTCATCATCCTTGCGGATAAGGGTGGTTTTTTGACTTAGGCGAGCACGGGGCTGCAACTAAGCCCCCGAGTGCGAGGTTTGCTCATCACTCGGTAGGAATTTTAGGACTTAGGCGAGCACGAGCGTGCAGCTAAGCTTCCGAGTGAGAGGCTTGCTCATCACTCGGTAGGAGTTTTGAAACTTAGGCGAGCACGGGGCTGCAGCTAAGCCTCCGAGTATGAGGTTTTCTCATCCCTCGGTAGGATTTTTGAAACTTAGGCGAGTACTAGACTGCAGCTAAGCCCCCGAGTGTGAGGTTTGCTCATCACTCGGTAGGATTTTTGAAACTTGGGCGAGTACTAGACTGCAGCTAAGCCCCCGAGTGTGAGGTTTGCTCATCACTCAGTAGGATTTTTGAAACTTAGGCGAGTACTAGACTGCAGCTAAGCCCCCGAGTGTGAGGTTTGTTCATCACTTGGTAGGATTTTTGAAACTTAGGCGAGTACTAGACTGCAGCTGAGCCCCCGAGTGTGAGGTTTGATCATCACTCGGTAGGATTTTTGAAACTTAGGCGAGTACTGGACTGCAGCTAAGCCCCCGAGTGTGAGGTTTGCTCATCACTCGGTAGGATGTTTTCAACTTAGGCGAGTACTAGACTGCAGCTAAGCCCCCGAGTGTGAGGTTTTCTCATCACTCGGTAGAATTTTTGAAACTTAGGCGAGTACTGGACTGCAGCTAAGCCCCCGAGTGTGAGGTTTGCTCATCACTCGGTAGGATTTTTTCAACTTAGGCGAGTACTGGACTGCAGCTAAGCCTCCGAGTGAGAGGTTTGCTCATCGCTCGGTAGGATTTTTGAAACTTAGGCGAGTACTAGACTGCAGCTAAGCCCCCAAGTGTGAGGTTTGCTCATCACTCGGTAGGATTTTTGAAACTTAGGCGAGTACTAGACTGCAGCTAAGCCCCCGAGTGTGAGGATTTTTGAAACTTAGGCGAGTACTGGACTGCAGCTAAGCCTCCGATTGTGAGGTTTTCTCATCACTCGGTAGGATTTTTTCAACTTAGGCGAGTACTGGACTGCAGCTAAGCCCCCGAGTGAGAGGCTTGCTCATCACTCGGTAGGATTTTTTTTCATCTTAGGCGAAACGGATTCGCAGCTAAGCCTCCGAGTGAGAGGCTTGCTCATCACTCGGTAGGATTTTTTCAACTTAGGCGAAATGGATTCGCAGCTGAGCTACCCACTAGGGGATTTCAGAAGCAGACGTAAACAATCGACAATCTCTTTAGAAGACTGTAAAACTCTTGTCTTTGATAAACAAAATACAAAGGTGTTTTTTACTACATCTCAGCAGACTGAGTGTTTAAGTATAAAAGGGGCGGAGAAGCTCCGCATTCCAGGCACGCGGCTCATCTTTCTTGTGCTCGACGTCGTAAAGGTGGTACGCTCCCTTGTGGAGCACTCTGGTGACCATGAAGGGACCTTCCCAAGAGGGAGCAAGCTTATGTGGTTTCTGCTGATCCACTCGGAGAACTAAGTCTCCCTCTTGAAATGCTCGACCCCTCACGTTTCTAGCATGGAATCGACGCAGGTCTTGCTGATAGATGGTTGATCGGATAAAGGCCATATCTTTTTCTTCTTCAAGGAGGTCAACTACATCTTGTCGTGCTTGTTCTGCTTCTTCCTCTGTGAAAAGCTCAACTCGGGGTGCATTGTGGAGCAAGTCACTCGGAAGTACAGCTTCGGCTCCATAAACCAAGAAAAACGGGGTTCTTCTAGTCGACCGATTGGGAGTTGTCCTCAATCCCCATAATACTGATGGAAGTTCATTGACCAAGGCTCCTGCCGCGTGTTTGAGGTCACACATCAGTCGGAGTTTCAGTCCTTTGAGAATCAATCCATTTGCTCTTTCAGCCTGTCCATTAGACTGGGGGTGGGCGACCGAGGCATAATCGACTCGAGTACCTTGTGAAGCACAAAAAGTCCTGAACTCATCAGAATCAAAGTTTGATCCATTGTCAGTGATGATGTTGTGTGGAACACCATATCTAAATGTTATCTCCCTGATGAAGCTGATAGCAGTACTGGCATCAAGGTTCTTGATAGGCTTGGCTTCAATCCACTTGGTGAACTTGTCGACTGCTACAAGCACATGAGTGAATCCACTCCTGCCAGTCTTCAAAGGTCCAACCATATCCAATCCCCAAACAGCAAAAGGCCAGACGAGTGGAATTATCTTCAGGGCTGACGCAGGCTTGTGAGACATGTTGGAGTAAAACTGACAACCCTCACATTTGTCGACTATTTCTTCTGCCATCTCGTTTGCCCGAGGCCAGTAAAATCCCGCTTGGTATGCTTTGGCCACAATGGTCCGAGAGGACGCATGGTGACCACAGGTCCCCGAGTGGATATCATTGAGGATCACTCGACCTTCTTCAGGTGTTATGCATTTATGGCAAACTCCAGTCACACTTTCTCTGAACAACTGTCCTCTTATCACAGTGAAGGCCTTAGATCGACGGACGATCTGTCGAGCCTCTTCTTCATCTTCTGGGAGTTCTCTTCTAAGAATGTATGCGATATATGGTACTGTCCAATCGGGGGTGATGACCAAAACTTCCATGATCAAGTCGACCACGGCTGGAATCTCGATTTCAGTCGGATCAGTGGCACTCTTCGGCTGTGGGGGCTCTTCATTGAAGGGATCTTCTTGAACTGAAGGTGCAAGAATATGCTCCAGGAACACATTACTGGGAATGGCTTCTCTCTTGGAGCCTATCTTTGCCAGATCATCGGCTGCTTGATTTTTCAATCGAGGGATGTGATGGAGCTCTAACCCTTCAAACCTCTTTTCTAATTTTCTTACTGCATTGCAATAACCAGTCATGGCTGGGCTTCTGACGTCCCACACCTTCATCACTTGATTGACCACTAAATCCGAGTCGCCATAGACCATGAGGCGACGGACGCCAAGTGAAATGGCCATACGCAACCCATACAGAAGTGCCTCGTATTCGGCCTCATTGTTGGAGGAATCAAAGTTAATCTGGAGAACATAACTGAGTTTTTCACCACGGGGGGTGATGTCTACTACACAACCTTCTTCTTGTAGACGTTGTTGGGCCTCCAAGTGCAGAGGTTTGTAGGACAGTAGCAGATTTCCCTCAAGTGGGTGACCTAAGGTTTATCAAGGCGTAGGATGAAGATGGTCTCTCTCAAGCAACCCTGCAACCAAATAACAAAGAGTCTCTTGTGTCCCCAACACACCCAATACAATGGTAAATTGTATAGGTGCACTAGTTCGGCGAAGAGATGGTGATACAAGTGGTATATGGATAGTAGATAAAGGTATTTGTAATCTGAAATTATAAAAACAGCAAGGTAACAAGTGATAAAAGTGAGCGTAAACGGTATTGCACTGCTAGGAAACAAGGCCTAGGGTTCATACTTTCACTAGTGCAAGTCCTCTCAACAATAATAACATAGTTGGATCACATAACTATCCCTCATCATGCAACAAAGAGTCACTCCAAAGACACTAATAGCGCAGAACGACGAAGAGATTATGGTAGGGTACGAAACCACCTCAAAGTTATTCTTTCCAATCAATCCGTTGGGCTATTCCTATAAGTGTCACAAACACTAATTAAAAGCATAAAACCACATTTAAACAGAGGCTAGATGAATTATTTATTACTAAACAGGAGCAAAAATCAAGGAACAAAAATAAAATTGGGTTGCCTCCCAACAAGCGCTATCGTTTAACGCCCCTAGCTAGGCATGCTGATTTCAATGATGCTCACATAAAAGATAAGAATTGTAACATAAAGAGAGCATCAGGAAGAATATAACTAGCACATTTAAGTCTAACCCACTTCCTATGCATAGGGATTTTGTGAGCAAACAACTTGTGGGAACAATAATCAACTAGCATAGGAGGGCAAAAGAAGCATAACTTCAAAACTTTAAGCACATATAGAGGAAACTTGATATTATTGCAATTCCTACAAGCATATGTTCCTCCCTCATAATAATTTTCAGTAGCATCATGAATGAATGCAACAATATAACCAGCACCTAAAGCATTCTTTTCATGATCTACAAGCATAGAAATTTTATTACTCTCCACATAAGCAAAATTCTTCTCATGAATAATAGTGGGAGCAAACTCAACTAAATAACTATCATGTGATTGAAAATTAAGATCAAGATGACAAGTTTCATGGTTATCATCATTCTTTAAAGCATACGTGTCATCACAATAATCATCATAGATAGGAGGCATGCTTTCATCATAACAAATTTTCTCATCAAAACTTGGGGAACAAAAGCTATCATCTTCATCAAACGTAGCTTCCCCAAGCTTGTGGCTTTGCATATCATTAGCATCATGGATATTCAAGGAATTCATACTAAATTGCAATCATGCTCATCATTC
This sequence comes from Triticum urartu, assembly GCF_003073215.2. Lineage (NCBI taxonomy): Eukaryota > Viridiplantae > Streptophyta > Magnoliopsida > Poales > Poaceae > Triticum > Triticum urartu. The sequence continues at coordinate 532,015,316 of NC_053023.1, read as the reverse complement.
AAATATTTAGTGCCAAACATTTTATAGATTTCTTCTTCTAGCACTTGAGCACAATTATCCTTTCCATCATACTCTCGAAAGATATTAAAAAGGTGAAGCGTATGAGACAAACTCAATTCCATTTTTTATAATTTTCTTTTATAGACTAAACTAGTGATAAAACAAGAAACTAAAAGACTTTATTGCAAGATCTAAAGATATACCTTCAAGCGCTAACCTCCCCGGCAACGGCGCCAGAAAAGAGCTTGATGTCTACTACACAACCTTCTTCTTGTAGACGTTGTTGGGCCTCCAAGTGCAGAGGTTTGTAGGACAGTAGCAAATTTCCCTCAAGTGGATGACCTAAGGTTTATCAATCCATAGGAGGCATAGGATGAACATGGTCTCTCTCAAGCAACCCTGCAACCAAATAACAAAGAGTCTCTTGTGTCCCCAACACACCCAATACAATGGTAAATTGTATAGGTGCACTAGGTTCGGCGAAGAGATGGTGATACAAGTGGTATATGGATAGTAGATAAAGGTATTTGTAATCTGAAATTATAAAAACAGCAAGGTAACAAGTGATAAAAGTGAGCGTAAACGGTATTGCAATGCTAGGAAACAAGGCCTAGGGTTCATACTTTCACTAGTGCAAGTCCTCTCAACAATAATAACATAGTTGGATCACATAACTATCCCTCAACATGCAACAAAGAGTCACTCCAAAGTCACTAATAGCGGAGAACAATGAAGAGATTATGGTAGGGTACGAAACCACCTCAAAGTTATTCTTTCCAATCAATCCGTTGGGCTATTCCTATAAGTGTCACAAACAGCCCTAGAGTTCGTACTAGAATAACACCTTAGGACACAAATCAACCAAAACCCTAATGTCACCTAGATACTCCAATGTCACCTCAAGTATCCGTGGGTATGATTATACGATATGCATCACACAATCTCAGATTCATCTATTCAACCAACACAAAGGACCTCAAAGAGTGCCCCAAAGTTCTACCGGAGAATCACGACGAAAACGTGTGCCAACCCCTATGCATAGGTTCATGGGCGGAACTCGCAAGTTGATCACCAAAACATACATCAAGTGAATCACGTGATATCCCATTGTCACCACAGATATCCACGGCAAGACATACATCAAGTGTTCTCAAATCTTTAAAGACTCAATCCTATGAGATAACTCCAAAGGGGGAACTCAATTCATTACAAGAGAGAAGAGGGGGAGGAGAAACATAAGATCCAACTATAATAGCAAAGCTCCAGTTGATTTCGTTCCAAAAACTATAATAGAGAAGAGGTGGCTTTCGTTCCAAAAATAACTTCTCCAGTTGATTTCGTTCCATTTCGACTCCGTTTGATATTCCTTTTCTTCGAAACACTGAAATAGGCATAAAACAGCAAATCTGGGCTGGGCCTCCGGTTAATAGGTTAGTCCCAAAAGTAATATAAAAGTGGATACTAAAGCCCAATATTGCCCAAAACAGTAGATAATATAGCATGGAGCAATCAAAAATTATAGATACGTTGGAGACGTATCAGGGGGAGACCAACACCACTCCAGCACCGGAACCATTCAGCATCTTGGACCCATCGAAGAACATGGTCCAATGCTCTGAGTGAATTTGGGCTGGAAGTTGCTGTTCGATCCACTCGGCGAGGAAATCAGCTATTGCTTGGGACTTAATAGCCTTCTTTGCTTCAAACTTGATATCTAGGGGAAGGAGTTCAATTGCCCACTTTGCCACTCGACCAGTTGCATCTCTGTTGTTCAAAATCTCCGATAATGGAGCGTCGCTGACGACTGTAATGGAATGATCAGAGAAATAGTGTGCAACCTTCTTTGTGGTCATATAAATTCCATAAACGAGCTTCTGATAATGGGGATATCTTTGCTTTGATGGAGTCAGAACTTCAGAAACATAATACACTAGGCACTGAACTTTATAAGTTTTTTCTTCTTCTTCCCGCTCGACCGTGAGTACTGTACTGACAACTTGTCCAGTGGCTGCAATGTAAAGCAGTAAAGGCTCTTTGCTGATTGGTGCAGCAAGCACCGTCTGGGTGGAAAGCAGGGCTTTGAGCTCTACAAACGCTGCATCAGCTTCGGGAGTCCACTCGAACTTATCAGACTTCTTCATCGGTCGGTAAAGAGGCAGTGCCTTTTCACCGAGACGAGAAATGAATCAACTCAAGGCGGCCAAACAACCAGTAAGATTTTGGACATCGTGCACACGCACAGGGCGTTTCATCCGAAGAATGGCACCAACTTTCTCTGGGTTAGCGTCGATCCCTCGTTCGGAAACGAGGAAACCGAGTAACTTTCCACCAGGAACTCCACATGTGCACTTTGATGGATTAAGCTTGATATCATACCTTCTGAGGTTGGCAAAGGTTTCGGCAAGGTCAGCCAGCAGGTCGGAACCTTTACGTGACTTGACTACAATGTCATCCATGTATGCTTCCACATTCCGACTGATTTGAGTGAGTAGACACTTCTGGATCATCCTCATGAATGTGGCTCCAGCGTTCTTCAGGTCGAATGGCATAGTGACATAACAGAAACACCCGAATGGAGTGATGAAAGCCGTTTTTATCTCATTGGGTCCATACAGTCGAATCTGATGGTACCCGGAATAGGCGTCCAAGAAGGACAAACGCTCACACCCCGCAGTTCAGTCGACAATTTGGTCGATGCGAGGAAGAGGAAAATGATCTTTCGGGCAGGCCCGATTGATATGCTTGAAGTCAATGCACATGCGAAGTGAATCATCCTTCTTGGGGACCATGACAACATTGGCGAGCCACTCGGAGTGGTAAATCTCTCGGATGAACTCAGCTCCCAGGAGCCGAGCCACTTCCTTGCCAATTGCTTTTCTCTTCTGGACTGCGGACCGTCGGAGATGTTCCTTGACTGGTTTTACTTTCAGGTCGACTCGCAAACGATGCTCAGCCAGTCCCCTGGGTACACCCGGCATGTCAGACGGTTTCCATGCAAAGATGTCCCAGTTTTCACGGAGGAACTGGATGAGCGCTTCTTCCTATTTGCTATCGAGTGTTGACGAGATATGGGTCGGAGCAGCATTGGGATCGGTCGGGTGGATATGAATCGGCTTCATTTCCCCTGACGACTGAAATGCGGACTCTGTGGCAGGCTTCTTGGCTCACAGCAACTCACTCAGATCTGCATTTTTCTGGTACTCTTGCAGTTCCACTACCGCCATCTGTGCATCAGCAATTTTTGAGCCCTTCTGGAAGCACTCTTCTGCCTTCTGCCGATTGCCAGTGACAGTGATTACTCCTTTGGGGCCAGGCATCTTCAATTTGAGATACACGTAACATGGCCGAGCCATAAAATGTGCATAAGCGGGTCTCCCCAGAATGGCATGGTAAGCACTCTTGAAATCCACTACCTCAAACATCAACTTTTCCTTGCGGTAATTCTTGGAATCAGCGAAAACCACATCAAGTGCGATCTGGCCGAGTGATTGAGCCTTCTTGCCGGGTATAACACCGTGGAAACTCATGTTGCTTTCACTAAGCTTGGACATCAGAATGCCCATTCCCTTCAAGGTTTCAGCATAAAGGATATTCAGGCCACTGCCACCATCCATCAGCACTTTAGTCAGTCGAGTGCCTTCGACTACTTGGTCGACCACCAGTGCTTGCCTCCCATGGGTGGCTATATGCGCTGGCTGGTCCGATTGGTCGAATGTGATGGCGGTCTGGGACCACTTCAGATAACTGGGTGTTGCAGGAGCAACCATGTTTACTTCCCTGTTAATAACCTTCAACCGACTTTTGCTTTCAACATCAGCAAAAATCATCAGTGTGGAATTGACATTGGGAAAACCATTATCATCTTCTTCCCTATCCTCACCTCCGTCCGACTCATTTTCCTTTTCCTTGGGTTGTTTCTCTCGGAACTGCTGGATCAGGAGACGACACTGTCGAGTGGTGTGTTTAGGGTAAATGATGTTTCCCTCTTCATCTATTTTGGTATGAATATGGCATGGAAAATCCAACACATCATTCCCATCTTTATCCTTAACTTTTTTGGGAGTCCAGGGCCCTTTGGGCTTTCCTTTGAACTTTCCTTGGGCAACAGCTAAAGCTTCACCAGGAGCAGCTAGTTCGGCCTTTCGCTTCTGTTTCCGACTGGAATTCCCCCCTTCGGTTTCTTGGGCGACTGTTTTGTGTTTGCCACTCCAGATTCGGTCTTCCTCTTCACCATTGGCATATTTGGTGGCAATCTCCATCATCCAAGTCAGAGTCGTATCTCCTGTCCGACCTAATTTCAGATTCAACTCCCAATACTTAACGCCTTCCTTGAAGGCATAAATTGGTTAGTGATCAGACACATTCTCCATTGTATGGTGCAACGTGATCCATCTCTGGATATAATCCCTCAAAGTGTCATTCGGTTTCTGGACACAACGCTGCAATTCTGTCAACCCTGCCGGCCTTCTGCAAGTGCCTTCAAAGGTCCTAACAAACACTCGAGCAAGTTCCTCCCAACTATATATGTTGCCAGGAGCCAACTGATTCAACCATGCTCTGGCAGAGCCCTCCAACATTAAGGGGAGGTGCTTCATGGCCACATCATCATTGCCACCACCAATCTGCACAGCCACTCAGTAATCCTCAAGCCAAGTGTCTGGCTTGGATTTGCCGGTGAACTTGCTGACTCTAGTCGCCAACCTGAAGTTGGGAGGAATCACTGCTGCTCTGATGGCTCTACTGAAACACTCGGGTCCTGAAACGTGTACCCTGCTTCCGGTCGGATGATCTCTATCATGGCCTTCTCTGTGAGCTCTGTTTCTATCAACCAGACCTTGAACGAGGATAGACCTTGCATCAAAGCCTAACTCTCTGGGGTCGACTGGAATTCTTCATTCGCCGCTGTGGGGGCGCCTGTCATCTTGCCGCCGAGGCACGTATGACCCACTCCTCGGAGGAGGTGTGGGAACTCGACGACGGTCATCAGGGTCGAGTCGATGATCATACTGCTCACGGTTCCTGTACTGATCTTGCTGGTACCCACGTCCCTCATGCCGCGGAGGCGATCTCGGGCTATGGGCAGACTGGACAGTATCCGCCACCACAGACCTGCTATGAATCCTACTCCGCGACTGAGATACTGCTGTATTCTGCTCCCCCTCTTCTCAGAGTAAAGCCCGGATCTGCATCAAACCTCGGCCAGCTTCTGACTGGGAAGGTTGAATTGACTCTGCTATTCGAGCTGCAGATGTGAGATTCTGGATTGGAGTTCGGTATACCTGAGTCGGAGGCGGAAAAATTTGTCGTCGACTGGACTCGGGAATCCGCTGCCGAGCACGCTCGTCGAGTGCGTGCTGGAGGTTCTCCAGTCGAGTGCGCTCAGCCAAGTTGGCCAGGCGCACCTCCTCCAAGGCCTGGGACTCAGGGGTTTCTCCAACGATAGGAGTGTGAAGTGCATCCATATTACGGCGGCGAAGATCTTCCCTCCACTGCAAAGAGAGGGGTTCGGGGAGGTACTCCTCGTGAACACGCGACGGATCACCACCTCCATCGCCACCGCCTTCACGGGTGAAGCCAGGAGGACTGCGTGGTCCATTGACCATCAAGACTTCCGCCGCGGGGTCGCTGTTGTCGCATTCGGACGCAGTCTCGACGGAGCCAGTCGAACAGGCCGTAGAGAGTTTCATCGGGCTCGATCGCCGCGATTTGTGGGGTGGCCGATTGGCGAGCCACCGCGTGCCTCACCCACCGCTGAAGCCACGACCGACCGGATCACTGGCGTCGGCGAACAACGGAGAGGGAGGTTGCCGTAGGAGCTGACTGATACAGAGTTGATGGTTGCCAAAGAAGGACGCCGCGAATGCATGCGCGGAAGTGCGTCGCCCCGCGGACGAGAAGCGCCTCGACGTCAAGTGGAGCCTCGTGGAGACAAGCGGAGTCGTCGGCGATGAAGACGAGCGCGCCGAGACGGATCTCGCGGCCATCAGCCAATCCTCCGCCGGAAACCGTGATGATGGGAATCGGAAGAATCGCAACTTCTCCAACAAACTGCTAAGACACCTGCCCCACGGTGGGTGCCAACTGTCGTGGATCTAAGACTGAAAGTAGAATGGGGGGTAGGTATGAGGAGGCAAGATCCTAGCTATGGAGCAGTTGTACACACGAGTTTTACGAGTTCAGGCCCTTCTCAGAAGAAGTAACAGCCCTACGTCTCGGTGCCATGAGGCGGTCGACTGGATTATATGTGTGTGTGAGTTTACAAAAGATGCGAACCCTTGTGCCAGTGGAGGGGGTGGCTTATATAGAGTGCGCCAGGACCCCAGCGAGCCCACGTTACAAGGGGTTTAAGGTACATTAATATGGGGGCATTACTGGTAACGCTAGTAATTAAATGACATAAATGCCTATTAAGTCTATGAAGTAAACGTCCGGCCGTTGTCGTGCAGAGTGACTTTAGGTCTTCTGTCTGTCGAGTGATAATTGTTGCGATCGAGTGACCTTGAATCTTCCAAGTGGAACGACTTGTAGTTGGTGGATGATGACTCTTCTTCGAATGCTTCTGGTTTAAGGGTGGCGTCCTAGGGGAGGGTGTCTAGGTCAGGCCTATGACCCTACCCTAGGTACATATCTTCATCACCGCCCTAACTTCTGTTTAAGAGGCAGAAAACGGTAATTCTTCTCTAACATGAGGACTGTTGATCCTACATTGATGTTATCCGATGAATGTAGGATGGCTTTGAGCCGACGCACCCAATGGGTCGTTGATTCGCCTTCCTCTTGGGCACAGGCATCTAAATCCATAATTGACATGGGTTGTTTGCATGTATCTTTAAAATTCTGGATGAACCGGGCTTTTAACTCATCCCATGACCCGATGGAGTTGGCAGACAACCCCTTTAACCAAGTACGAGCCGTCCCATCCAGCATCATGGTGAAGTATTTGGCACATGCAGCATCGCTAACCTCTAGCAGCTCCATAGCCATCTCGTAACTCTCAATCCACGCCTCAGGGGGTAAGTCGGCTATGTAGTTGGGCACCTTACGAGGTCCTTTGAAATCCTTGGGCACACATTCATTACACAGAGCCAACACTAAACATGGTACACCCGTGCTTCTAGAGGTCACAACTGCCTGCACCGAAGTTGTCGGATGAACCGGAGATGGTTCATGAACCGCGTACTAAGCCACCAGCTCAGCCTCCCGACGTGCCCTATCCTGATCCATCAGGGCCTGAGTGTTATGGGGCGGGTCATGTCCCGGGGGCGGGTTACGATGCTGCTCACTGCTTGACACTGCCGGGAGTCCACATGTCTGCTATAGCTCCGGCTTGGGCGAGGAGTTGAATGGATTCTCTCATGACTGTAAGAATAAGCCTCCTGTTGCACCAATGCTGTCTGAAGAAGCTCTCTAGCCCTCCGTGTTTCAAACGCAGCTGGAGATTCACCTTCAATTGGGAGAGCCGCCAATCGCGATGCCGTAGCAATCATGTTATCCAAAGGGTTAGAATAATGACCCGGTGGCGTTGGCACATGTTGTAGCAGGATATTATTCTGACATGGCAGGTCCGTCATGCGTGGTTGAGCCAGTGCTCCGGTCACAGGTGCAGCCATCGCCCGGTTTACCCCTGGCGGGTCACTGGTCCCTGCACCAGGTGTGTTGAAGAGGTTCCTCGCCTCGTAAACCGGGGTAGACGACTTCGGTGCCTTCTCCTCAAGACGTCGTTTGAAGCGTTCTGATCCAACAAGAGCCAGAAGGAATCATCCTGGATCGGTTGTGCCTAAGCATCCAGAGCGGCTCGCTCCGCAGTCATCCTTGCGTCCTCAGCTACCAAATCTTCCTTGGCCTGAGCTATCTCATCTCGTAGCTTTGCAACGTCACGTTGTGCTAAGCTTGATTTGTCGGGTTTACCTCTGCTGTCAACAATGTTGTCAACGTGTCCAATAAGCTGGACAGGACCTAAGCCGGCGGGCACGCAGGGCCTCCTGCCCCGGCCGCCGTCACCATTGCTGCTACAGTCGAAGAATTCTGCACTGATTGCGTACCGGCCATGAAGATCGCAACCTGGCTCGACGGCTCATAGGGGTCCGGAATACTGTCACCATCGGAACAGCCCCCAAGCCCGCCGTCTTGCAGCGATATAATGAGGTAGTCTCGCCTGTGGACGACTCATCATCAGAATAGATGGTCGTCTCACCGACAGACACGGATACTTCCTCAAATTCCGCCCCATGGATGAATCCAACGAAGGTGTGCTTCACGGTGGTTTGAACCCGGGCGGGTCGTGCATGCTGAGCCGTCTCGATGATGTCGGTGCAGATGTCTGGCTCAGGGCCCGGTTCGCCGATCTTGCCGATGAAAACATGAATTCTGCTGAAGGGGACCCGATATTCGTACTCAATTGAGCCGGCCTCGGGGCCCCAGCCTGCATCATCGATGTAGAGCTTGCCGCGGTGACTCTTGGTCATCCGGCCCACAGCGTATCCCTTGATCCCTTCAAAGTTTCCCTTTAAGAACTCGAAACCACCGTGCGCTGGCCCCATGGTGGGTGCCAACTGTCGTGGAATTGTCATGGCAGATGCCCTAGTGTGAGGACTTATTCATGGAGCCATCACACTAGGTTAACTTAAAGGGGTTAAACGGGACAAAGGACACAAGAGTTTATACTGGTTCGGCCCCTTGTGGTGAAGGTAAAGGCCTACTCCAATTGAGGTGGTATTGCTTATGTCTCGATTACCAGGGAGCGAATACGCTTGACCTAGCTTTCGATATGTTCTCTCTTTCCCTAAACCATCATTGGGTCATCCCTTTATATACATAGGTTGATGCCCAGCCACTTTACAGAGTCCTGGCCGGTTCATATTACGTGTCCGGCTCGGTGACCTAATACACATGCCTTACAATACAAGTCATACATATATGGCAGTTTACGCTTTATGGGCTTTAAGCCGCCTCTGGGCCTAGGGCCTTTTAACGAATCTTCATAGTGAACCGCCATCTTCAGCGTCTTTATGGGCTTTATCTTGATAGATCATTGTGGCTTAACCCGTCCCCTCCTGGGCGGGTTAACCCAACAGTTACATCCCCAACATGTAATGCTATAGCATCCTCATCCCCGTCATACGCACTGGGTAAGGTATTTGTCGGCGTTCTGGGAACGGGGGTCCCCAGACTTGCCTGCCTGCGGCCTGCGGCGTGGCTCAAAGGGGGCCCAGCACGGCCCATCTTCACCAACACAGACCCAAGACCCTCGCGAGGGGCCAAGCCTCGCGGGGCGGACGACGCGGAGCTTCCTCAGGCACGGCCTCATCAGGCTGGGTCGCGAGGAGGCGGAGAGATCAAGGCGGGGTACCTCATGAGGTGCCCGTGACGCAAGCCATGATGACTCAGGGCGCCAGGTGGGTGCCAGCCCGCGCAGCGTCCTCCTTTCCTCTTTGGTGCAAAGGGGGCAAGCGCAGCCGTGGAGTACCGAGGCATTAGGCAAAGGTTGCCATTTCGGTGCAACAAGACCAAGACCAGGAGGACTGCAAGACGGAGGTCACCGTGGAGCCCAACACGGCGTCACCGCCAGAGCTTTGTGCAGGCGAAGACTACTTTTGTCAGGATAGCTGGTACCGGTTGTCCCCTTTCAAATTAGCCCGCCATTGTTGGCTCCCTTCCCGCTCGATATTTGGGAAGAGGACCAGGGCCTCTATAAATAGGACCAGCCACCCACCGAAGAAGAGGAGAGTTTTTCCGGGAAGCAGCCAGAGAGAGAGAAAGAGAAGGGAGACCGAACTCCTCCCAGCAGTTTAGATCCCCAGCCAAGAACGGACCCTCGCGAGGCTGTTCTTCCTTGTATTGTTCATCATCATTAGCCCAAGAGGCAATCCACCACACACTAGAGTAGGGTATTACACCACAACGGTGGCCCGAACCAGTATAAACCCTGTGTCTCTCGTGTTGTTCTTTCCATAGCTTAGATCTTAGCGAGGCGGAGGGGTGCAGGTAGGTAGGAGGCGAAATCTCCGCGCGCACCCCAGTGTTTGAACCCCAAGGATCTGCCGGAACCCGAAATCTGACATTTGGCGCGCCAGGTAGGGGTGCATCGGAGTTTTCTCTTCTGCCACCACCACGGCAGGCCTCGCGATGAGTAGCGCGTCGCCCGCTCCGGCCACCGACGCCAGCATGGGGGCCAGGGGGCTCCGCGCCCCGGCCCCAGCCCTGCAGCGGGTACGGTGGCCGGGCAAGTTCAAGCCAACGACGCCGCTGCGCTATGGCGGCGCGACAGATCCGCTGGCCCTCTTGCTGGCGAGCGAGGAGGCCCTCCTCGAAGCCGAAGATGACGATAGGGTCATGGCCAACTGGCTCCCCATGGCCCTCACTGCGCTCCGCGCACATGGCTGCCCCACCTGCCGGCAGCCTCCGTGGCCTCTGGGGAAGAGCCCCGCGGCCTCTTCCCCGCCCGTCGCGCTACATCAACACCCCCGGTCGTCGCGGCCCTCCTGGGCGGCTCGCAGGCGCCGCCTACAAGTCACCACGTCAAGCCGTTCGTCCGCCGGGTCAGCGCCGCTTCCACGCGGCAGGGGGCTCTCCCGGACTGGGCAGCGCCCAAGGCCGGCCTGACCTTCAGCTCGGAGGACCACCCCTCCAACTTAGCCTGCTCGGGTGCGCTCCCCATGCTGTGCACCCCCACCATCTGCCAGGTGGCCGTCACCAGAACTCTCATCGATGACGGTGCGGGCCTCAGCGTGCTCTCAGTCGAGGCCTTCGACCTCCTCTGTATACCCCTGGAATGGCTGCAGCCCAGCCAGCCCTTCTCAGGCATTGGGGGCAGGTCATCCAGCTCCTTGGGACAGATCCGGCTCCCAGTAACCTTCGGCACCTACAACAACTTTCGCACGGAGCTGGTCGACTTCGACATCGCCCCCATCGGCCTCCCCTACAACGCCATCCTCGGCTACCCAGCGCTGGCCTAGTTCATGGCCGCGACACACCCGGCATACAACCTCATGAAGATGCCCGGGAGCAGCGGTGTCCTCATCGTACACGGGGACACCGGAGACGTGCTGTGGGTGCTCAAGCTCTCCTTCAAGATGGCGGCGCCGGCACAGCCCGCCGACTTGGAGACCCCCGAGCCCAAGGGGGCTGCACCCGCCAAGAAGAAACAGTTGTTCACCCAAGACAAGGCAGAAACCAAGCAGATACCCATCGATGAAGACGGGTCCACCAACGCCACTTTCACCATAGGCGCCAACCTCGAACCCGGGCAGGAGGAGGCCCTGGTCGGGTTCCTGCGCGCAAACAAGAAGGTATTCGCTTGGGAGCCTGACCAGTTGGCAGGGATCCCTAGGAGTGTAATCGAGCATCACCTCAACGTGTGCCCCAACGTGCGCCCTGTGAAGCAGAAGGCCAGGCGGCAGTCCACAGAAAAGCAAGCCTTCATCATCCAAGAGACCCGCAAATTAGAAGCCGCCGGGGTCATTCGCGAGGTTCGATACCCGGATTGGTTAGCCAACCCTGTGGTTGTGCCAAAGAAGGGAGGGAAGGAGCGCATGTGAGTTGACTTCACCAACCTCAACAAAGCATGCCCGCAAGGTCCATTCCCGCTCCCCCGCATCGACCAGATCGTCGATTCCACCGCGGAATGCGACTTGCTATGCTTCTTGGATGCCTTCTCTGGGTATCACCAGATCAAGATGGCAGTAGAAGACGTCGAAAAGACAGCTTTCCTAACCCCGTGTGGGGTGTACTGCTACACATGCATGCCATTTGGGCTGTGTAACGTAGGGGCAACCTTTCAGCGGCTGATGCACATCACCTTGGGCCCGCAGCTCGGGAAGAATGTTGAAGCTTACGTCGATGACATCATGGTAAAGTCTCGGGAGGCCAGGACCCTGATACAAGACCTGGAGGAAACCTTCGCGAGTCTCAACGCAGTGAACCTACGGCTCAACCCAGAGAAGTGTGTGTTTGGAGTCCCCTCGGGCAAGCTCTTGGGTTTCCTCGTGTCCCACTGAGGCATGGAGGCTAACCCGGAAAAGGTCAAGGCGGTGGAAGACATGAGCCCGCCAAAGACCCTCAGAGAAATGCAGAAGCTCACTGGGCGCGTGACCGCGCTGGGGCGCTTCATCTCCAAGTTGGGGGAAACGAGCACTGCCCTTCTTCCAGCTAATGAAGAAAAAGGGGCCCTTTGAGTGGACAGAAGAGGCCGACAAGGCGTTCCAGGATCTCAAGAGATACCTGACCAGCCCACCGGTCATGGTGGCGCCGCGCCCTCAAGAGCCCCTGGTGCTTTACCTCGCCGCCACTCCCTACTCCGCCAGCGCAGCCCTGGTGGCGGTTAGAGAGGAGCGTCGAATCAAAACCGTGGCAGCAGCCCGGGACAAGGCAGAACAGGAACAAGGAAGGCTCGCAGAAACCGCTACCGCGGCTGAGGAGGATCAGCCGCCGCAGAGGAGTGCACTGGAGGCGGAAGAGGCCCCTCTCCCAGATGGCCAGCCTCAGGAGGCCTCATCGCCTCAAGAGGCGCTAGGGTCTCCGGAGGGAGCCGCCAGCACTGACGCACCCAACCTCGTTGAGCACCCCGTGTACTTCGTCAGCATGGTGTTGCGGGATGCGAGGGCACGGTACCCCATGCCTCAGAAACTCCTCCTCGCGCTACTGGTGGCCTCGCGCAAGCTGCGGCATTATTTTCAGGGTCACCCCATCAAGGTTGTCTCGTCATACCCCCTGGAGAGAGTGCTCAGGAGCCCTAACTCAGCTGGAAGGGTCGCTGAGTGGAACATAGAACTGCAAGTGTTTTAGCTCGAATTCAGCATGACCAGGGTCATCAAGGGAGCAGCGTTGGCAGATTTTGTGGCAGAATGGATGGATGCACCAGGCCTCAAGGCCAACGAGGATCGGTCCCTCTCCCCGGGAAGTGAGGCGCCAGAAGGCTGGGTCATGCACTTCGATGGGGCATTCTCCAGGCATGGGGCTGGGGCGGTGCTTATCGCCCACTCAGGACAAGCTCTACTACGCTGTGCAGCTCTGTTTCCAGCGAGGTGAAAAGCTCTCCAACAACATAGCGGAGTATGAAGGTTTAATAGCGGGCTTGAAGGCCGCAGCTGCCTTGGGAGTGAAACGCCTCACCGTCAAGGGCGATTCGCAGCTCCTTGTCAATTTCTCCAACAAGGTGTACGAGCCGAAAGATGAGCACATGGAAGCCTACCTTGCGGAGGTCCGCAGGATGGAGAAGCAGTTCTGGGGGTTGGAGTTGCAGCATGTGCCCCGTGGCACCAATCAGGAGGCCGACGACATCGCCAAACGGGCGTCCAGGCGGTTACATCAGGAGCCTGGCGTTTTCGAGGAGCGGCTCTTCAAGCCCTCGGCCCTGCCGTCAATGTCAAACACGGCTCAGCCTCGGGAGGAGCTCCCCCGGCCACCTGCCTCGGGAGCTCCGACCTGCGGCCCAGCCTCAGGAGCACACCTGCTCCTGACAATGGAACCTCAGGAGGGATGCTGGATCACGGAGCTCCAGAGTTACCTAACGCAAGGGACCCTGCCGGAGAAGGAGGAGGCAGCGGAGCGAGTGGCACGCCAGGCCACGGCATACTGCATCAAGGATGGAGAGCTCTACCGGAAGCGACCAAACGATGTATCCCTGCGCTGCATCTCCAGGGAGCAAGGGAAGGAACTGCTAGAAGATATACACGGTGGAGACTGTGGACATCATTCATCATCATGGACCCTTGTCGGCAAGGCATTCCGCAGTGGGTTTTATTGGCCCACCGCGCTCAATGACGCCGTCGAATTAGTGAAAGCTTGTGAGTCCTGCCAGTTCCACGCCAAGCAAATCCATCAGCCAGCAGGAGGCTTGCAGACTATACCCCTTCGTGGCCATTCGCAGTCTGGGGGCTGGACATCTTGGGCCCGTTTCCACGGGCGCCAGGGGGCTACCGCTACCTCTACGTCGCCGTGGACAAGTTCACCAAGTGGGCTGAAGTAGAGGCCGTCCGCACCATTCCCACGGGTTCCGCGGTCAAGTTCATCAAGGGCATCGTGAGCCGGTTCGGGGTGCCAAACCGCATCATCACGGACAACGGTTCGCAGTTCACCAGTAAACTCTTCAAAACATACTGTGCTAATCTTGGAACGCAGATATGCTACGCTTCGGTGGCGCACCCCCGAAGCAACGGCCAGGCCGAACGGGACAACGCGGAGGTCCTGAGGGGCCTCAAGACCAGGACGTTCAAGAAGAAGCTGGAAGCCTGCGGCAGAGGTTGGTACGACGAGCTTCAGTCCGTGTTGTGGTCCATCCGCACAACCGCGACCAAGCCGACTGGGGAGACCCCGTTCTTCCTGGTCTACGGAGCCGAAGCGGTCCTCCCTCACGAGGTCAGACGTCGCTCCGTGCGGGTCCTGGCGTTCGACGAGGCGCGGCAGGACGCCATGCGGGGGATGGACCTAGTGCTAGGGGAGGAACGTCGCCGAGAAGCCACACTGCAAGCGGTGAGGTACCAACAAGCGTTGCGGCGATATCACTGTCGCAACATCCGCCCCAGAACTCTCGAGGTAGGAGACCTCATGCTCAGGCGGGTTCTCTCCAGGGAGGGGCTGCACAAGCTCTCTCCCATGTGGGAGGGCCCGTTCAAAGTTGTTCATGTTTCCAGGCCCGGCTCCGCGCGCTTGGAGACCCAGGAGGGGGTGCTAGTCCAGAACGCATGGAACATCCAGCATCTCCAGAGGTTCTACCCCTAAAAAGGCCTAGAGCCTGTGAAGAAGGCGAATGCCTGTGAAGCTATCACGTTTTGGAAAAGGCCCGGAGCCTGTGAAGAAGGCGAATGCCTGTGAAGCTATCGCGTTTTGGAAAAGGCCCGGAGCCTGTGAAGAAGGCGAATGCCTCTGAAGCTATCGCGTTTTGGAAAATGCCCGGAGCCTATGAAGAAGGCGAATGCCTGTGAAGCTATCGCGTTTTGGAAAAGGCCCGGAGCCTGTGAAGAAGGCGAATGCCTGTGAAGCTATCGCGTTTTGGAAAAGGCCCGGAGCCTGTGAAGAAGGCCAACGCCTGTGAAGCTCGCCGCCCGTGACACTCTCACGTAATAATGAGTTGGGGCTGTACACGCCCCGAAGTCTCAGGAGTGTCGGCCTCAGGCCCTGGGGCTCCCTCCCACGCCCAGTGGCAGCACTTAGCTCCATGCTGGTGAGAAGACGTCGAAGACTAGATTAGGTGCCAGACGTGGCTTTTCATTTGCTTTCCGCAGTTGGCTTGTTCCTTCTCATTCGAGGTTTTATTGAAGATGTTGCCGTCTTTGGCTTGTGGTTCTTCGGCTTTTCGCTCTCCTACCTTGATTTCTCTTATGCAAGGCCTCGCGAGGGAGGGGGCAGCCAGGCGCCCTCGCGAGTGTTCCTGTCCTAGTCGTCAAAGGGTTGTCGACCTGGGTCCATCATAGGAGCACCCCTCCAGTCCGTGCCCCACGGGCACCGCGACACGAACACAGGGCCTAGGTCGGTCGCCCCCCCACGGCTGGGGCTGGGAACTATCCACGCGCGGGCATGTAGCCGGAAGGCATGGTAACGGAAGCAAAACGATGATTAACAACAATAACCCAAACACGCCCCCGTGGGGCTCCACACTACTGTCTTTTTGCGCAGGAAAAAGGAAAAGAGAGAACAAATCAGGCACGGCTCGCCTCACACCGGCCTGCAGGGAAGACTCGAGCTGCCTCTGGGGCTCAGGCAGACTCCCTCTCATGCTTCACCGGGGCGCGACGGCGGGCGGACACGCTACCACCTCCCAAGCAGATACGACGGCGTGGAGGCTGACCGCGGCCACCGCTGGAGGAGCCGCCGCCTGAAGAAGAACCGGAGAAGCTTGGGGAACCCCGGACGCCGCCAGTCGCGCGAGCGCTGTCCTCTTCGTCATCGCCGGAGCTAGGTTCCCGGCCGCGGTCGTCGTCCTCGGGGCAGCACCCTGCGTGGCGACCATCTTCCCCAAACACCCTCACGTAGAGGGTGGCATCGCCGTCAAACTTGAAGTGCAGGGTGCACCGATGGCCCAGGCCACGCGCGCGGGTAAACATCTGCCAACCGCGAGCCAGGGCCAGGCTCCCGGCTGCGGAGACCTCCAGTGAAGCCCATGAGGCCCGGCTGCAGCAGCCGTCGACCTGAAGCCAGAGGCCGCCCGGGGCGCCGGCCGGGAGCTCGCCGAGGAGGAAGCGAGGAAGTGGAAGCCGGGTGCTAGTCGGCCCCGCCGACCACACGATGAACTCCGGCAGCACCTCTGCAGCGCGAAAGCGTGGCCTAGGGGGACGCGCAACCGGAGCGCACCCCCCGGTCGCAGCAATCCGCCCGTCACCGTGCTGGAAAGCGTCTCCGCGGCCGCGGGGAACTGCCGTGGTGGCCACAGGATGTTTGCGAGGGCGCCCTCGGCCGCGCTTGGGCGGGGGAGAAGCATGCTGAACCTGGCAAGCCTTCCCCTTCTCCGCAGTCGAGAACCTCCACAACGGGGCCATGAAGAAGAAGGAGAAGCAAGGGGAGATGAACTGGAAGGGAACGCATTGATCAGTACTTATAGCTGGCGAGGGCCAACCGACGGCCCCCACGATCGCAGGTAATCATGACCCGCTTTGCATGCAGGGACTTGTCCAATCCGTGCAGTTGCCGAGGCACCATGGGGAAGTGGAGGCGCCCACGTCCAGTCAACCACCACGCGGCGCCCAAGGCCGCAGGCTGTTAGGGCCCGCGGCGCTTCGCTCTTTCCCTTCCGCCTCCCTGCACGGCCAAGTCCGGGCGTGCCTTGGGCCCGAGGGCTACTGTCGGTGTTCTGGGAACGGGGGTCCCCAGACTTGCCTGCCTGCGGCCTGCGTCATGGCTCAAAGGGGGCCCAGCACAGCCCATCTTCACCAACACAGACCTAAGACCCTCGCGAGGGGCCAAGCCTTGCGGGGCGGACGACATGGAGCTTCCTCAGGCACGGCCTCATCAGGCTGGCTCGCGAGGAGGCGCAGAGATCAAGGCGGGGTACCTCACGAGGTGCCCGTGACGCACGCCATGACGACTCAGGGCGCCAGGCGGGTGCCAGCCCGCGCAGCGTCCTCCTTTCCTCTTTGGTGCAAAGGGGGCAAGCGCAGCCGCGGAGTACTGAGGCATCATGCAAAGGTTGCCATTTCGGTGCAACAAGACCAAGACCAGGAGGACTGCAAGACGGAGGTCACCATGGAGCCCAAGACGGCGTCACCGCCAGAGCTTTGTGCAGGCGAAGACTACTTTTGTCAGGATAGCTGGTACCGGCTGTCCCCTTTCAAATTAGCCCGCCATTGTTGGCTCCCTTCCCGCTCAATATTTGGGAAGAGGACCAGGGCCTCTATAAATAGGACCAGCCACCCACCAAAGAAGAGGAGAGTTTTTCCGGGAAGCAGCCAGAGAGAGAGAAAGAGAAGGGAGACCGAACTCCTCCCAGCAGTTCAGATCCCCAGCCAAGAACGGACCCTCGCAAGGTTGTTCTTCCTTGTATTGTTCATCATCATCAGCCCAAGAGGCAATCCACCACACACTGGAGTAGGGTATTACACCACAACAGTGGCCCAAACCAGTATAAACCCTGTGTCTCTCGTGTTGTTCTTTCCATAGCTTATTTCTTAGCGAGGCGGAGGGGTGCGGGTAGGTAGGAGGTGAAATCTCCGCGCGCACCCCAGTGTTCGAACCCCAAGGGTCTGCCGGAACCCGAAATCCGACAGTATTTGACCCACTAGCTTCCTCATGGGCATTAAAGCTGGCACATCCCCGTCTCCTAGTAGAGTAATTACCCATAGGAACGCGAGTAACGGTTAACCATTGCCAACTTGATGCACGATGCTGTGGATCCAACCATGAAAGTGTCACGCGGCCGCTGGATGCACGATATTCATATGAGACTGCTGATACGGAAGGTCCATTGGATCATTGAAAAAAAATCTTAAAAGGGACATCCTCGAAATCACTAATTAAGGAGTACTCTTTTCAAAGATCACTCTCATCTTTCTCAGGTTGTGACAAGTGCACAGAAAGTCTTTTCTTTTTTCATACATCTGTTTACTCAAAACGTTTTGTCTCTTAAACTGCGTCCAAATCTCGAACCGTTTTCAGCATAGGAGTCCTCGCGCCAAGATCTTCAAAATTAGATCCCATGTTAATACCTTTTGGTGAACGTTTTTTCACGAGAAAAACGGGCGGAAAAACCGAACCCGAAGCATTTTTTCCTTTCTGAAAGAGGCAGGCCGTGTCTCTCGCGAAAAGTACAACCGTGCCTCTCACAGAAGGAAAAAAACATAAAACACATTTTTTTCGTTTCCGAGAGGCACGCCCGTGTCTCTCGCGGAAGGAAAAAAACAGAAAAATGCATTTTCCCCGTTTTCAAGAGGCACGGCCGTGCCTCTCGCAGAAGCAAAATTGTGCCTCTCACGGAAGCAAAAAAAGGAAAAAGAATGCGTTTTTCGCCCAAATTCTTTTTGTCCAAAAGTTAAGGAAGACTAGTGGAAAACCAAAAAGTCAAAAAAACTCGAAAGAACCCGTCTAAAAAGCTAAAAACACGTGCGAAAAAAATTAGAACACGCCAAGTGGCACGCTCTCAGCCCATCCCCAAGTGATCGTTGTGAGGCTCCCGAATGAGCGCTCATCAACTAGTTGCTCCCGGACATCTCAGGCCAAAGAGGCACCATGGCGTGAATGACCTTTGGGCCATCAAAAGAGAATCTTTGGGACATGTATGGGCCCAATGCCAGGCGCTCGTGTGGTTTTCAGCTTTCTACCATCCCAATCAAGGGCAAAAGGATGTCCGAGTATATCGTCGTGTCATTACCCTTCACACCATCGCGAGAGTGGGGGTGACAATTCGCCCTTCTTTCTCATCTTCATCCTACCGATTATGAAGTAGTATCTGATAACAAAAGTTACAACTTAAAAAAGGCAAATCACTGGCATCGATCGAATGTTCAAACCAATTTGGTCTTAGAACTTGATGCCATGACTCAGTGTCGGAAAAAATGGTATATGTCCACAACAAAAAGAGTATATCTCGCTAAGAATGCGTGCACCAAATAATAGAAAACTAGTACCATGTTGCTAGATGTGTGCAACAATTTACTTACACAAATGCACCATCAAATGCATGTTTGCAACACATCAACAACTTTTGCAACAAATTTATCAATGCACTCAATGAAATTGATGCAACATGCATCTTGTTGTAACACATAGCAAACATCTTTTGCAATGGAAATCGCGAGCATATACATGTCCTGTTAACCGGCAACACATGAGAAGGAGATACATGCTTTGAGACTTTGTGATTGACCTCCCTAGACTAGTACTAGATTGGACGTCTATCTACGTTTCCATAAACCTACTCCCTTTTCTTGCCGGTATTCGCAGTAGGTAGGGCCTATTTAATCCACAAATTTTCTACAACATGTTAACAGAAAAACACATTAATAAAGTATCATATCATATTGAATACTAAGTGATTTCATGAACATTTGCTTCAACACAAAAAAATCATACTTTTATTCACAAGAGGTTAGAATGGAAGGCAATTTTTCTGTAAAAATATGGTGCACATAAATCTTAAGACCCTCTTTGTTCAAAAGAAAAGTGGAGTAAAAACATAGGAATAGGAAACTTTTCTATGGTATACCTCTATTCATGTATTTGGTTCAAAGGAACGAAGCAAAGAAAATTGGAGGAATTTTTTCCTTTGGTCTCAGTTTGTAACAGCCCCAAAATTTGGTTATCAATGTTTGTGCTGTTATTCCTTCCTGGCACTCATCTTCAAAATTTTCTCCTGAGTTTGCTGAATGACTCTAAGAAATTTTGTCATTTCCAACCTTTCAAAACCTTGCACATGTCTTTTTCAGTGGGCAAGACCTCATTTGCATCATCTCAAACCCTCGCAAACCCTAATTCCAAATTTTTGGAAATTGGATATGCCCTTTGTGCTTACAAAGGAGCCATCATTTTCCTTGATCTGTTGATCATTCCAATTGTTCCCAGAGACCATTCTACCTTTATGAACCTTGGACATGCAAAAGTATTGCTAAGTCCCATGCAATATTTTTGAATTGTGATTTATTCCTTTTCTTGCTTTTTTGATGAATAAAATCCAAAGGCATAACTAGCCATCTCCTAAATTCATGAGAATTGGTGGAGTTGATACTTATGCCTAATCCAAGCTCTGGCAAAATATATTGTCCATAATTAAATAAGGAAAATTGCTTTTTCCTATTTAATGCCAATATTACCTTTCTGCCAGTTTCCAAAGGAACTACTATTTTTATAGCAGGGAAAATTCCCACATAAATTGTGGAGCTTGTCCTTGATATATAATCACTAGTTCCATCCTCATCTCATGTTCCTCAGGTCAAAAATTTGGCACATGATCCAATGCAAGTTTCTGCCTTCTCTGAAACTTTGCAACGGAAGTGCTTTATTCCTAATTCCAATGGGGCTGCAATTTGTCAGGGTGATTAACCTTGATAAATTACCCATGTATGACAAATATGTGCTCAATCCATTCATCCTAGCTCCCTGTGCTATTTTTCAAAGTTTCTGACCAGAATGCAACTTTGTGAAGGAAGTACCTTCATAGAGTTTCCAAATGGGATGAACATTTTCCATCCTCTCAAATATCTCAAATCATTAGCCTCCACCAAAATTAAGTTCATTTCATTGAACTATGTGAGCATAGGAGCAATTCTTGATTTCTGTCCAATTTTTCAGATTGTGAAGAAAGTGCATTTTATCTTCCTCCATTATGGCTGAAAATATTCCGAGGGATTCTCAGATCCATATAACCTATCTCCACAAGATTTTGGCTCATTTCACCTAGCCAATTTCCCTGAGAATTTTTCTGAGGTTTTTGGACAGAAATGAAAACTGTGAATGAAGTACCATTTTGGCAAGTCCATTTGGTATGAAATTTTTACAGCATCATTAAATACCAAAATCATCAGGCTTTGTAAAGTCTTAGACCAATCCAACACTCCTAGTGAGTGCTTGTTCATCATTCAGTTTCTGGGTCAAATTTGGTAGTTGTACAACAACTATGGTAAATAATTGTCCAAATTACCTCAAAACTCCCAGGACCGTAGTCCTTTCTACCCTAAGCCTACCAGAGATCCATTTTACCTTTTACCCTCTCTGGTTTAATCTCTAGAGCATGGTAAAGTTTGCAGCAGCAAACTTGTGGAGCTTGTTTTACTCAGCTCCATTTGTCTCTGCCAAGATCCTTTATCGTAGTAACGCTCAAGTTACGAAGGCCTACGCAGTAGACATGAGATTACCTAAGTAAAAACCCCGGAGCGCGCATTGTCCGTGGTGACCACGAGTGTAGCCAGCCAAAACGGTGGTCTAGCCACTGTTGTCGTCGGCAGCGCTGCTCCGACCAGCTCTGGCCTCGCCATTAATGTCCTACAGTTCCCCCTCGCCATCGGCTTCCCTCTGGACCTCTGGCCCCCTTCGTTTTCTTCTCCGGCGAGCTGTGCCAACAACCGAACAGTGCGCAACTGTGGCCATCGTCATCCTCCTCACTTCTGTCTTCTTCTCCCTCTCGTCCGCAAGCGTTGCTCGTCTCCGTGAGCCTCTGGCGCTCGTCCGCTTCCCTCCTCGTCGGCTTCCCGCGCCTTCCCATGACTGCTGCGGCCAGCAGAGCCGTGGCCGGACTCGCTCGGCGGTGACAGGCTTGGTGCTCCCTGCCTCGGCTATATATAGCCCGTCCGCAACCCTCCCCGAGCAAGCCAGCCCCCTCCCCTCTCCCTCTGGAGCCCTCTCACACCTGTGCCCGACCGAATCCCTCGCCGGAGCCCGGCAATTTAGCCGGAGTTTGCCCTCGGCCCCCGCACCCAACCCCCCTCTTAGGCCATCCACTGCCCAGTCCGAGCCCATGGATGGACACGCCACTCTCCGGTGACCCTTCCCGACCCGCCGCCCCTCCATTTCCCTCACCAGAACCCCGTGTTCACCCGGCGACCGAAGCCCTGCTCCGCCGCAAGCCCTGTTGCGGCCGCTACGAACCTCTCCGGTGGCAGTAACCCCCACCCAAAGATGCGCCTCTCCCTCCTGTGCATTTTGGTAGGTCGCACGCCGCGAGCGGTGGCCGGAGTCGCCGGCACTCCTCGTTGGGGCGATCCCCTGCCTCGGCTCGTCGCGCCCCCAAGCGGGAGGAAGAAGAAGGCCAGGCGGGCCCCGCCCAGCATTGACCCTGCCTCTAGGCCCCGCCTGTCGGTCTCTGCACGGAGGCCGGGCCGGCTCGCTAAGCTGGCATAAGTGGAGACGCCCCGCGTGAATGCGCTTTCGTTTCTCGAAAGCGTACTTCGTCGCGGCTTCAGAGAGAAATGTGTTTTCGTTTTCTGAAAACGTACTTTCTGTCGCCTGCGGTCAGTAACGCGCTTTCCCTTCTCTAAAAACATATTCTCCTTAGTGCGCTTTCTGTTTTAACCGACAAGGGCCTGTCTGTGAATATTTATTTTATAGATTAGTCCCTATCATTCAAACGGCCGTAAATTTCCAACCACAACTCCGATTGAGGTGATTCCAGCGCTCACGTTCTCTGTTCGTCGAGCTCTTTCCGTTGGTATCATTTTCATAATGTTTTCACATAGTGAAAATGACCATTTTGCCCTTGCATGTAAACAGCCCCCTCCGAGAGAGAACTGTTTCCAGCAAATCTTTTCGTGATCGTTTTACACTTCTCCCCGGAGTATTTGTCGACCCCAAGCAAGCCAACCTCTTATCATGAGCCCCGAACTTGCATGTTGACTTTGCTTGCACCTTGTGTGTGTGTAGTTGCAGTTTGTTCATATCGTTTTCGTCTGTAGTTATTCCGTTATGCTTATCATGCATGCTTGTGTTTTCATGATATCTTCGCCATGCTAATTAGAATGTTTTTATTATTAATAATGCCATGTCACTACTCTACTTTATTTGCATGTAATCGTTATAAAATGTTATGAGGATTGTAATGCACCGTTGATATGCTATTACTTGGTATTGTCATGTTCTTTATGCTATAGTTGTGCACTTAAGAAGTTCAATATTTTGTTCATGCATTTGTATGCTTCATGCTCATTGTTGCATTCATGTTCATGATGATGGAGAAGGTAATAAAATGACTCAATAATAACAAACCTCCTCCGTCATCGATGGGATCGAGTCATAGTGCCACCAAATCGAACTTTTTCAGTGCAGCCACATTTGCCTTTACGGGAAGGCCTTAATGCGATCTATTGTCATGCCTCTCGTCGGTGCCTCCAGCTAGGGAAGGTTATGGGCATGCTTACCCAGATCAGGTAGGTGGACATAACCTTGTGTGCCCGTTGTTGAGATTTTTGGTACCGGTCCCCGTGAGGGACGTTTTGGCCACGACGGTGGTCGTTGTGTCTTTGGTAGACACGGGGCCACCCAAGACTAGCCCAGTTGGGAGTGGGTCGGAGTGGCCGGGAGAGTGTCATGGTAGTAGGTCAGTTTTGTCGGAATGCCGTTGGTTCACCCGAATGGGATGACGAGGCCATGGGTTCCGT
Source organism: Triticum urartu (assembly GCF_003073215.2). Lineage (NCBI taxonomy): Eukaryota > Viridiplantae > Streptophyta > Magnoliopsida > Poales > Poaceae > Triticum > Triticum urartu. The sequence goes on along the minus strand of NC_053023.1, from coordinate 531,991,806 downwards.
GGTGTGGGTACAGTGTGCTACCTCTGCAGAGTGTATATGAAGTCTATCGATAGCAACATAGTTCGTAGTAGAGCCTACTATCAGGTCTTGGTCGAAATGGAGGATAAACCTGAAATAATTAAGTTGGTATATAAATATGTGATAACAAGAATATGGTGACTTGGACTATGAGATAGTCGTGAGAAGTCACGGCGATGTTTTGGTAGTGATCGTCGGAAGGATCATAGTTTGAGGCCAAGTTTGGTCGTGGTTGTGATCGCCGGAAAGATCACTATTGGAGACCAAGTGTTGGTCGTGGTTGTGATCGCTGGAAAGATCACCCTTTGGTTACAAGGCCACCCGTTGGCAAGAGAGTCCGAGGGACTCGGTACACAAGTTTGATTGCATTGCATGAGTAATATGTTGCATTTAAAAACCAAGGCAGAACAGAAGATTGTTGCATAAAGTTAACATGCTATGTCTGCATTGAATATGATCGGTAATTTATTTTTAGCATAGTTTCATGATGCCATGCCATGCTTTGATTGACATGTTAAATTATGCCATGATTACTGCCATGTTAGTAGATGCTATGATGTTGTTCATGCTTAGTTGATCTTTATCATGCCATCTTCAGTAATTGATATGAGATAAATTGCTGCATGTGCCTGGTTCTTGCCTTGTCTTCTGCTTGTTTGGATGCTATATAATTGGTTGTCTTGCAAGTACATTCAAAGTACTGACCTGGCGTGTCATGCCAGTTTTGTAGGTCATACCCGAGTTGTTCGCTTGATCTGTCGTGCTAGGCCGTAACCTTGCCAGTCCTGTGAGTTGTGGAGCCCAGCCAGAGTTGTTATGCTGCCAAACCAAGACTTTCGCCGCCATTTTAAATAAGCTTCCGTTGCCATTTAAATAGCCGTAGGGCTATGCCAGATGATTGTATTCATCAATGATGTAAGCTTATGCACATGTATTTGATGAATATTATTGTACCTGGAATGCTGTATTATGGACCTGTCATGCTTTAGGTGTTATCCTGGGCTGACGTGCGAAGGCCCCCCTGCTCCATGCGGATCGGGTGCCACGGGGCATGGTATCAGAGCAGCCAGGCTGGCATAGGCTATCCTAGCATTAGATCACCGCTACCATTAAACCGTAATTACCCTAAGGGATTTGACTCATCCATGGCATCCGGCATGGCCACTGTTAATCCACAGGTGGCGCGGTCGGGACCGACACGTCCTCACCCCGCTGTCCCCGCCTAGTTATCCGTGGAGCAACTAGCAACCACATCCATGTGGGCATGTCCCGCATAGCTGCCTATAAAAACCCCCCTTTCCGCTAGCCGCATCGCTCACTCCTCATTCAGCCATGTCCCTGCAGAGAAGCCTAGATAGTAACACTCCAGTCATGGCTAGCACCCTCAAAACTACCAAGTTCCACAGCCGCACAAGCGCCGTCAACCTTGCTGGATTTCCACCCCTTCTTGCTGAGATGCTCACCCAAGCCTTTGGCTATGATGCTAGCCCCGACTATCTGGTGTTCCAGTCAACACTCGTTCCTCACCTTCATCGCTATGATGCAAGGGTGCACATCAGCCCCGGTCCCGCAGCAGATGGCCAGTCGTTGGTTTTTCAGGGTAGAGCCATGCCTACCACCGAATTGGCCATCCAGGCCGCTGCTGTGGAGGCAATCCTATACCTCCGAACCAAGTTCCCGCAAGTGGCAGATCGAAGGGAGTTATGTTTCTTCCCCATTGCTACAGCGTCAGGAATTCAACCATCCCCCTCTATCCAAGGGAATGACCCCACAATCGCTTGCCTGGTGCAGTATATCACTGCCCAGGGAATGATGATTTCAAAGATGCTTGCCGAATTCAGAACCTTGGACAACGATGCGGTGCGAGTTTTCAAGGAAGCTTACCGTGAGGCTCGTAAGTTCGCATCTCAAGTGGTTCACCCAACGCTATCCGAGCCAGTGCTACCCTCTCAGCCGGTGTTGTGTCCTCGGCTAAACATCATCACCCTCGACAAGACTCTTTTCCGGATCCACAAGCAACATATGCTTGGATCAATTTCAGCCACACCCCCAGTAGCTGAACCCCAACCCATAGTGATCTCGGATGATGAAGATGGAGATTGGCTCAGTCTTTGTCCTCCCGGAGAGCCCCAGCAAGGCAAGTCCTCTGCATGACCTCAGTCAAGAAGTGAGATGAGCAGTCTGTCGGTTCATCCCCAGTATGAGGATAGAGCTATGTATCCCGATATGAGTTGTTTCGCGTAGAGCGTTCATGCTTTGTTGTATGTTGGTACTGTTGTGATCCGTATGTTGTGTTCTATGTATGTTTTTGTGCGTTTGTTTTTGTGTTTGCTTGTCTCTCTGTCAAGCAGAAATGTTTGACAGGGTTGACACCGTGTTGCTAACAAAATTTTAATCAGTAGAGCACCTACACTAAAAACAACATTGACTCGTCCCGAGTCTTTAATAAAATGCGTGTTGGTTTAGGTATATATATACCAGGATTATATATATACCCACTAGCATTAAAACACCTTAGAATGATTTATCTGTTGTGTTTTTCATTGCATGATTTTTGTCTCTATCTGTATGTTAGTTTAGATTACTGCATAATACACGCATACCCGGTTCACCCACAAGTACCTTCGGGCAGTACTCGGGGGGATGCAAAGTCACATATCCCTATCTATCTGTGCATACTCCGTGTGCCGGATTTTCAAATCCAGAACCTCGCAGAGGAATTTCCGCCTGGAAATTCCTCATCTCTAATTCTTTCTCCCAATTCCATTTCTGGGGGAAACACTACCCACTTTATTTCATTCAATCAAGTGCAACTACCCCGATACAGATTTCAACTCTGATCCCACCTCGACACCTACTTTTCGTGGAGCAATCTGCGAAATTTTTCGCGTACCCCAGTGTGCTTCCGGAGCTGGCGCAGCCACCTCTCCTACACCTGGACCCCACCCCCACCTTCTTCGGTGCCTTCCGTGGCGTGGGCGAGTGGCCACCCCGCTCCACTGCCGCCCGCAATTACTCCGCCGGCGCAAAGCGGCAGAGGATCAAGCGTGGCGGAGGACCACGCAGTGCACCATCTTCTCTCGCATCTCGGGCACCCGCATCTAGCCTCGCGTTCTCCCGAGCCCGATCATTCCTGATGAGTATCAGTAGGAGGATCGACGAGCCGATAAGCATTCCCAGCAGCGCCACGAGGAACAACCGCAGTGCCGCCAAGAACATTTCTTCGCCGAAGGAGCTCGACTCAATCTCGTCCAAACCAAAGAGGTAGTAGAGTGGCATTGTGTTGGTGTGCTGGAGGAGAGCCGCGCTGCCATTTTTATAGCCCAACCCCGGTGTATGGTGAGCGAGGTCCAGGAGAACCGCTCGTCGCTCGATCACCGACGTCCAGGAGGTGAATCCGCGAGCAGTGCCGACAAGGTGCTAGCCCGCGATGTGAGTGCTCGCTGCAACGGCGCCGTGCACGCCGCGCACTACGGCACTAGGGTCCTCGTCGCCCTAGAAGCTAGATGTGCGCTGCGCTATGCCGCACGCGAAGCAACGACGAAGAAGAAGCAGCAAGCTGGAGGTAGAAGGAGGAGGCTGCCAGTGGACCCCAGACCCACGTGTCAGCAAGTGAAACCACTATTCATTAGGTGCATCCAGTATTTTTCGGGAGTCTGATCTCGAGTGCCCCTAGCGGTGGATATATCCAGGTTTGCCATATCCCTCCCCGGGTGCACCAATTATCGGTGCCTCCATCCCGTTTGAATTTGACCTAAGGGGTTAAAATTAACCCCAGGTTTTCTCCCGAAATGGTTATTCTTTCATTTGTGTTGTAACCCTAGAAATCTCGAGGATGAGATTCTTTTTAAGGGGGGAAGAGTTGTAACAACCCCAAAATTTGGTTATCAATTTTTGTGATGTTATTCCTTCCTGGCACTCATCTTCAAAATTTTCTCTGGAGTTTGCTGAATGACTCTAAGAAATTTTGTCATTTCCAACCTTTCAAAACCTTGCTCATGTCTTTTTCAGTGGGCAAGACCTCATTTGCATCATCTCAAACCCTCTCAAACCCTAATTCCAATTTTTGGAAATTGGATATGCCCTTTGTGCTTACAAAGGAGCCATCATTTTCCTTGATCTTGAAGGAAATATGCCCTAGAGGCAATAATAAAGTTATTATTTATTTCCTTATATCATGATAAATGTTTATTATTCATGCTAGAATTGTATTAACCGGAAACATAATACATGTGTGAATACATAGACAAACAGTATGTCACTAGTATGCCTCTACTTGACTAGCTCATTGATCAAAGATGGTTATGTTTACTAACCATAGACATGAGTTGTCATTTGATTAACGGGATCACATCATTAGGAGAATGATGTGATTGACTTGACCCATTCCGTTAGCTTAGCACTTGATCGTTTAGTTTGTTGCTATTGCTTTCTTCATGACTTATACATGTTCCTATGACTATGAGATTATGCAACCCCCGTTTACTGGAGGAACACTTTGTGTGCTACCAAACATCACAACGTAACTGGGTGATTATAAAGGTGCTCTACAGGTGTCTCCAAAGGTACTTGTTGGGTTGGCGTATTTCGAGATTAGGATTTGTCACTCCGATTGTCGAAGAGGTATCTCTGGGCCCTCTCGGTAATGCACATCACTTAAGCCTTGCAAGCATTGCAACTAATGAGTTAGTTGCGGGATGATGTATTACGGAACGAGTAAAGAGACTTGCCGGTAACGAGATTAAACTAGGTATTGACATACCGACGATCGAATCTCGGACAAGTAACATATCGATGACAAAGGGAACAACATATGTAGTTATGCGGTCTGACCGATAAAGATCTTCGTAGATGTGGGAGCCAATATGAGCATCCAGGTTCCGCTATTGATTATTGACCGGAGACGTGTCTCGGTCATGTCTACATAGTTCTCGAACCCGCAGGGTCCGCACGCTTAAAGTTCGATGACGGTTATATTATGAGTTTATGTGTTTTGATGTACCGAAGGAGTTCGGAGTCCCAGATGAGATCGGGGACATGACGAGGAGTCTCGAAATGATCGAGACGTAAAGATCGATATATTGGACGACTATATTCAGACATCGAAAAGGTTCCGAGTGATTCGGGTATTTTCGGAAGTACCGGGGAGTTACGGGAATTCGTATTGGGCCTTAATGGGCCATACGGGAAAGGAGAGAAAGGCCTCAAAGGGTGGCCGCACTCCTCCCCATGGGCTGGTCCGAATTGGACAAGGGAGGGGGGGCGCCCCCTTCCTTCCTTCTCCTTTTCCCTTCCCTTTCCTTCTCTCCTACTCCTACTACTTGGAAGGGATCCTAGTTCTACTAGGAAAGGGGGAATCCTACTCCCGATGGGAGTAGGACTCCCCTAGGCCGCGCCATAGAGAGGGCCGGCCCCTCCCCTCCTCCACTCCTTTATATACGTGGCCAGGGGGCACCCCATAGACAGAACAATTGATCTCTTGATCTCTTAGCTGTGTGCGGTGCCCCCCTCCACCATAATCCACCTCGATCATATCGTAGCGGTGCTTAGGCGAAGCCCTACGTCGGTAGAACATCATCATCGTCACCACGCTGTCATGCTGACGAAACTCTCCCTCAACACTCGGCTGGATCGGAGTTTGAGGGACGTCATCGAGTTGAACGTGTGCAGAACTCGGAGGTGCCGTGCATTCGGTACTTGATCGGTCAGATCGTGAAGACATACGACTACATCAACCGCGTTGTGCTAACGCTTCTGCTTTCGGTCTACGAGGGTACGTGGACAACACTCTCCCCTCTCGTTGCTATGCATCACCATGATCTTGCGTGTGCGTAGGAAATTTTTGAAATTACTACATTCCCCAACAGATCTGTTGATCATTCCAACTGTTCCCAGAGACCATTCTACATTTCTGAACCTTGGATATGCAAAAATATTGCTAAGTCCCATGCAATATTTTTGAATTGTGATTTATTCCTTTTCTTGCTTTTCTGAGGAATAAAATCCAAAGGCATAACTAACCATCTCCTAAATTCATGAGAATTGGTAGAATTGATACTTATGCCTAATCCAAGCTCTGTCAAAATATATTGGCCATAATTAAATAAGGAAAATTGCTTTTTCCTATTTAATGCCAATATTGCCTTTCTGCCAGTTTCCAAAGGAACTACTATTTTTATAGCAGGGAAAATTCCCACATAAATTGTGGAGCTTGTCCTTGATATATAATCACTAGTTCCATCCTCATCTCATGCTCCTCAGTTCAAAAATTTGGCACATGATCCAATGCAAGTTTCTGCCTTCTCTGAAATTTTGCAAAGGAAGTGCTTTATTCCTAATTCCAATGGGGCTGAAATTTGGCAGGGTGATTAACCTTGATAAATTACCCATGTATGCCAAATATGAGCTCAATCCATTCATCCTAGCTCCCTGTGCTATTCTTCAAAGTTTCTTACCTGAATGCAACTTTGTGAAGGAAGTACCTTCATAGAGTTTCCAAATGGGATGAAACTTTTCCATCCTCTCAAGTATATCAAATCATTATCCTCCACCCAAATTCAGTTCATTTTATTGAACTATGTGAGCACAGGAGCAATTCTTGGTTTCTGTCCAATTTTTCAGTTTGTGAAGCAAGTGCATTTTATCTTGCTCCATTATGGCTGAAAATATTCCCAGGGATTCTCAGATCAATATAACCTATCTCCAAAATATGTTGGCTCATTTCATCAAGCCAATTGCCCTGAGGATTTTTCTGAAGTTTTTGGACAGAAATGATAGCTGTGAAGGAAGTACCATTTTGGCAAGTCCATTTGGTATGAAATTTTTACAGCACCATTATATACCAAAATCATCAGGCTTTGCCAAGTCTTAGCCCAATACAACACTCCTGGTGAGTGCTTGTTCATCATTCAGTTTCTGGGTCAGATTTGGTAGTTGTACAGCAACTATGGTAAATAGTTGTCCAAATTACCTCAAAACTGCCAGGACCGTAGTCCTTTCTACCCTAAGCCTACCAGACATCCATTTTACCTTTTACCCTCTCTGGTTTAATCTCTAGAGCGTGCTAAAGTTTGCAGCAGCAAACTTGTGGAGTTTGTTTTACTCAGCTCCATTTGTCTCTGCCAAGATCCTTTACCGTAGTAACACTCAAGTTACGAAGGCCTACGCGGTAGACATGAGATTACCTCAGTAAAAACCCCAGAGTGCGCATTGTCCGTGGTGACCACGAGTGTAGCCAACCAAAATGGCGGTCTAGCCATTGTTGTCGTCGGCAGCGCTGCTCCGACCAGCTCTGGCCTCGCCATTAATGTCCTACAGTTCCCCCTCGCCGTCGGCTTCACTCTGGACCTCTGGCCCCCTTCGTTTTCTTCTCCGGCGAGCCGTGCCAACGACCGAACAGTGTGCAATTGTGGCCATCGTCATCCTCCTCACTTCTGTCTTCTTCTCTCTCTCGTCCGCAAGCGTTGCTCGTCTCGATGAGCCTCTGGCGCTCGTCCGCTTCCCTCCTCGTCGGCTTCCCACGCCTCCCCGTGACTGTTGCGGCCGGCAGAGCCGTGGCCGGACTCGCTCGGCAGTGACAGGCTCGATGCTCCCTGCCTCGGCTATATATAGCCCGTCCGCAACCCTCCCCGAGCAAGCCAGCCCCCTCCTCTCTCCCTCTGGAGCCCTCTCACACCCATGCCCGGCCAAATCCCTCGCTGGAGCCCGGCAATTTAGCCGGAGTTCGCCCTCGGCCCCCGCACTCAACCCCCCTCTCAGGCCATCCTCTTCCCAGTACGAGCCCAAGGATGGACGCACCACTCTCCGGCGACCCTTCCCGACCAGCCACCCGTCCATTTCCCTCACCAGAACCCCGTGTTCACCCGGCAACTGAAGCCCTGCTCTGCCGCATGCCCTGCTGCGGCCGCTGCGAAGCTCTCCGACGGAAGTAACCCCCACCCCGAGATGCGCCTCTCCGTCCTGCGCATTTTGGTAGGTCGCATGCCGCGAGCGGTGGCCGGAGTCGCCGGCGCTCCTCGTCAGGGCGATCCCCTGCCTCGGCTCGTCGCGCCCCCGAGCGAGAGGAAGAAGAAGGCCAGGCGGGCCCCGCCCAGCATTGACCCTGCCTCTGGGCCCCGCCTGTCGGTCTCTACACGCTGACCGGGCCGGCTCGCTGAGCTGGCGTAAGTGGAGACGCCCCGCGCGAATGCGCTTTCATTTCTCGAAAGCGTACTTCGTCGCGGCTTCAAAGAGAAATGTGTTTTCGTTTTCTGAAAACGTACTTTCTGTCGCCTGCGGTCAGTAATGCGTTTTCCCTTCTCCGAAAACCTATTCTCCTTAGTGTGGAAGCGGTGAGCTCGTGCACAGAGTAGAGGCTATGCGGGGTGGGTGACGGCAGCTAAGGGATGTGGCCATGTGGGGAGCTGAGCTTGCGAGCGGAAACGAGATGAAGCAAGGTGCAGGGGAATAGAGAAGATGGAAAGAGAGAGGATCTGAGAAAATAGAGAGGCTCGCATCTTTCCGAAGGAATAAGGGAGAGAGGGTGGTGAGTGGGCCCAACATGAGACGTGCGTGTGTGTGTGTGAGAGAGAGAGAGAGAGATGTGCAGGCGTTCGACGCAGTTTCCAGCCGGTCGCCTGAAGGGAATTGTTTCCCTTTTTATAATCCTGCGAAACAACGCAGTTTTCAGCCGGTCGCCTGGAGGGAATTGTTTCCCTTTTTATAATCCTGCGACCGAAGGAGCCCTAAGGTAAGGTTTCTATAAATCACAATCCTATGAATCAAACAATGCACACAGAAAAATCCTAAGGATTAGAATCCCTAAAAAATATATTTTGAAATACTCAGATAGCGTCACCTAATCCTCCTCTCGATGGTCGTATTTGTCTTTCCGTCCCCGGTCGGCCAGGGAAGCTCTGTGCTGAGTGCCCCATCGCCTGAACAGGAGCCCAGAGGAGGACAGCAAGCACATACTGTTGCAAGGCTTTCCTTGACTTTTTACCAAAAAATGGTTTCTACTTGAGCGGAGCCATGGATCTCAACCGTCCTCATCGAATCCAACTGCTCTAGACCAACTAAAGCAAGGAACTGTTCAACGCAGTGTTTAAACAAGGCATGAACCTCTGGATATCATGTGAGCGTAGCTCTAAAAAAGTCCCCACCATCATCAAGTGGCATAAAAAGATCACCCAAACACAATAAAAGCACAACAGGCAGTCTAAACTCTAAACTCCGATTATCACATAAGAAAACCAGATCAGTAAAGGGGAAAACAATGAAGCATAAGCCCAACTCCACCGCACGACCTCAAATCGTCCGGGTCTGTTCGTTCGGATCTAAACGGACAAATGAAGCGGCCCAATGCGCAAACCCATCCGCAAAAAGCGTCCATTTCTGATCCGCTTTGCCCCATCCCGAGCGCAAATTTAATTTGGCTTTGCGGTCAAGCGGACATCGAACGGACGCTTTCTGCTCCTCCCTGGCCGTTCTTGTCCGGGCCTGGACCCACTTGTCACCCACTCATCACCTCCCACCGGTCTCTCTCTCGCTTCTCTCTCTCTCTCCTCATCACAGCAGCAACAACGGCGGCGGCTCCTCGGCAAAACGCGGCAGGGCCGGCGCGGCACGGGCGCGCTAGCGGGCGCGGCCCTGGCGAGAGAGCGTAGGCGCAGGCGAGCACGGGAGGTGGGGGCGCGTGCCGGCGCTGCTGCGGTCGCGAGCGGGGCGAGGCGGGCGCGCGCGGGGCGGCTGGTGGTGAGGGACGAGCCCGCGGCCCCGCCGCGACGGGAGCAGCGGAGGAGCGGCTAGGAGCGGACGCGACGCGGCAGGCGGGGTGAAGGGCGCGGCGCGGCGGCCGGGACGGGGGCGCGCGGGGCAGAGCTCACTCGCGGCAGCCGGGGAGCGGCGGAGGGCACGGGCGCGGCCGAGCTCGTTCGTGGCGGCCGGGGTGCGGGGCGAAGGGCGCGGGCGCGCGGGCGGCGGAGCTTGCGGCAGCCGGCGGCCGGGTCCGGGGCACGGCGCGGCGGGCGAGCAGGGTTGGCTGCTGCTGCCGCCGGCGAGGCAACGGCTAGCGGCGACTGGGCGGCGAATGCTCTGGGGCGACAGGCGTGTGGCCGGGGATCAGGATGTGGCGTGCGTAGTATAGACGAACAAGATGGGATCATTTGCTGCGTTGGACGCCTTCAACAAAAGCCAGACACCCATGTCCGTTTTCGCACCCATTGCCATCCCAAACGGATAAAATCCAAATAAAGCGGGCATCTGTTTGGGATCGTACGGTGGAGTTGGCCTAACCGCTCGTACCTCAGCTCATCTCCAAGATCGCAGCAACCAAGGAGCATGCACCTGGCTTCACTTCTTTTTTTTTGAAAAGAAGGATGTACCCCCGACCTCTGCATCTGGACGATGCATGCAATCATATTATTAATTATTCATAAATACCATACAAGATGATACATCAATAAGCCTGAAGCCACCATCTTGGCAACACCGGTGCTACTCCTATCCCCATGATGAAGGCGTGCCGAACGTCCGAGCCTAATGCCAAACAGACATCGCATCAAAACCTAACATCTAAAGCCTCCCGTCCAAGCCACTATCTGGATTGGGTCCCACACCGGTCTGGCACACTCCCAGTGAGCACCACACGCTACAAGGGTTGTCACCTCCATCTTCCCTCGGTCCATCCTCAGAGCATAACTGATGCACCAACCTTGCCAGGCCTCTCTGTCATCAATGTCACCATGACGCCAGACAGCTTCCTCCTCCTGCGCGAGTCCATCTCCTCGCATCAGACGCCGAGACTCCACAGCTCCACAACGCTGAGAACCGCCACCATCAATGTGGAAAATGAAGCACCGCTCCACCAAAGACGTCGTCCTCCGGTCCCTCGAGCCTGTGTGCATCTCGAGGAATGACACCCCCAAGAGAGAAATGACACCAGAGAGCCGTCGTCATCTGATCTACCGATCTAGAGTTTCCCCCGAAGGTAGCAGAGAGTGGCCTTAAACTTCTCCACGGCGATGCCTTCAGGAAGGGAACGACGCAGACAGCGTCGTCATCGCCGGCCTGGGCAATAGCCAATAGCATGTTTTCACCCGCAAAAAAAAAAGTTTTCACCCAGATCTGATCGGAGACCTCCATCTCTCGTGCACGGGCCGCCGCCATCCCTACCGTGATCTCAACGAAGACTTCAAGGAGTGGATTGGCGCCGGGGCGTCGTTGTGACCTAGCTTCACTTCTAAGAAAGGCTAGCAGTTTTCTAGAGTCAGAGCTGCGGTCTAGCTGTGCCCAGAGGATTTCCAGTGCTTAATCTCCTAGTACAATGACTATAAAATGGCATCGAGATTGCTTTCATACCACACTTCATTAAGATCGGGGAACCTGGGGCATCCTTAAATACTGTGATTCCTAGAAGAAGAACGAAGACTTGTCACAAAGGAAGTAAACAAAGTAAGCGCAGTTGTCTATGCGATGCGAGCACCGCACCAGCCCCCTACCCCAGTCCTCCATATGAAAGGGTTGTGACTTCGTAGTTCATACAGTGATGCAACCATAGACCTACCAATGGCCAAGGAAAGCATTCCTCCTCCAAATCTCCAGGGCATAAACCCCATCAGAAACTCAAGCAAAAAATTTCCTTGTGGAAGAAAACTTGTGCTGATACTAAGCGCGGTCGTATTCGTCCCTATTTCCTCGACACATTATCCTGAGCATGTTTTCTATGGCGCTAGAGAGCCAGCTCATAATTCTCAGCAGACGGCCATCGCTGGTACACCTCTTGCTCTCTAGCATTGTAGGATCGAAAGTATGTCTAGAGGGGGGGTTATTAGACTACTTGACCAAATAAAAACTTAACCTTTTCCCAATTTTAGTTCTTGGCAGATTTTAGCTATTGTAGGACAAGTCAAGCAATCATCACACAATTCAAGCAAGCATGCAAAGAGTATATTGGCAGCGGAAAGTAAAGCATGCAACTTGCAAGAATGTAAAGGGAAGGGTTTGGAGAATTCAAACGCAATTGGAGACACGGATGTTTTTCCCGTGGTTTGGATAGGTGGTGCCATCCTACATCCACGTTGATGGAGACTTCAACCCACAAAGGGTAACGGTTGCGCGAGTCCACGGAGGGCTCCACCCACGAAGGGTAATGGTTGCGCAAGTCCACGGAGGGCTCCACCCACAAAGGGTCCACGAAGAAGCAACCACCCACAAAGGGTCCACGAAGAAGCAACCTTGTCTATCCCGCCATGGCCATCGCCCACGAAGGACTTGGCTCACTAGCGGTAGATCTTCACGAAGTAGACGATCTCCTTGCCCTTACAAACTCCTTGGTTCAACTCCACAATCTTGTCGGAGGCTCCCAAGTAACACCTAGCCAATCTAGGAGACACCACTCTCCAAGAAGTAACAAATGGTGTGTAGGTAATGAACTCCTTGCTCTTGTGCTTCAAATGATAGTCTCCCCAACACTCAACTCTCTCTCATAGGATTTGGATTTTGTGGAAAGAAGATTTGAGTGGAAAGCAACTTGGGGAAGGCTAGAGATCAAGATTCATATGATAGGAATGGAATATCTTGGTCTCAACACATGAGTAGGTGGTTCTCTCTCAGAACATATGAGTTGGAATTGTGTATGTGTTCTGATGGCTCTCTCCACGAATGAAGAGGAGGTGGAGGGGTATATATAGCCTCCACACAAAATCCAACCGTTACACACAGTTTTCCAATCTCGGTGGGACCGAATCAACAAACTCGGTCAGACCGAAAAGGTAAACCTAGTGACCGTTAGAGATTTTTGGTGGGACTGACATGCAACTCGGTAGGACCGATATGGTTAGGGTTTGGGCATAACGTAATCTCGGTGAGACCGATTACACAAACTCGGTGGGACCGATTTTGGTAATAAGCTAACCAGAGAGTTGGTCAGGCAAACTCGGTGGGACCGATTTGCTCTTTCGGTGAGACCGAAAAGTTACAAAAAGGAAACACTGAATTTACATTGCAATCTCGGTGGGACCGATTCGCTCTTTCGGTGAGTCCAAAAAGTTACGAAAGGGAAACAGAGAGTTTTGCAATCCCATCTCGGTGAGACCGAGATCCCTATCGGTAGAACCGAATTGCTACGGTTTGGCAGTTGCTTGTGACAAGTGAAACTCGGTGGCGCCGGATAGAAAGAATCGGTAGGACCGAGTTTGGCTTAGGGTTTAGGTCATATGTGGATATGGGAAAGTAGTTGAGGGTTTTGGAGCATATTACTAAGCACATGAAGCAAGAGGCTCATTAAGCAACACCTCATCCTTCCTTGATAGTATTGGCTTTTCCTAAAGACTCAATGTGATCTTGGATCACTAAAATATAAAATGAAGAGTCTTGAGCTTTTGAGCTTGAGCCAATCCTTTGTCCTTAGCATTTTGAGGGTTCCACTTTCACCATCCATGCCATGCCAATCATTGAGCTTTCCTGAAATAATCATCTTGGAATAGCATTAGCTCAATGAGCTATATGTTGTTATGAATTACCAAAACCACCTAGGGATAGTTGCACTTTCAATCTCCCCCTTTTTGGTAATTGATGACAACATATAGATCAAAGCTTCGACAAATGATAATAAGCATGAAATATATCGTCGCTTTGAGAAGTATGTGACAAGTAAGAGCTCCCCCTAAATTTGTGCATTTTAAAATTTGCTTTGGACTGCAAATGCACAAGGAGTTAGAGTCATGGGTTACTTTTCCATGTCACATACTTCTTGGTGGAGCACTTAAAATGATAAGAATGAAATACATGCACTCATCACCAAGAATAGTGAATGATCACATAAGATAGATAAGATAATAGCATTAAGCAAACATTAAGTGTAGCTTATGATCAAACACATGATCATCAATGTCTCACAAGCAATGACATAGTATCTCAAGCACTCAAAAGCAAACAAAGTTCGAAAAACCACCAAATAAAGCAAGAGAGAATAAAAGCAACAGTCTCTCTCTCGAAGCCTATGATCTATACATTTTTCTCCCCCTTTGGCAACAAGTTACCAAAAAGTTCCTAGAAAATGCATAGTGCTAAGTCGACACTCAGGCTTGATCTTCAGGTGGTGGTGGAGTCCGGAGCACTCCAAGGACGAAGCCTTCTGTAGACGTGGTTGGAGTTGAGGCTGAAGTAGATGCTGGAGCTGGTGGAACTGAGGCTGTAGCTGGTGCAGAAGTGGTGGCTCTGGGGTCAGTAACTGGCACTGCAGACGACCTCGGACCTCGTGGCACTCTGGCAAAGGCATCAGTTGTAGTCCTGCCTCTCCTCTCCTGCACATCTTGAAGCTGCTCCACTGCAATCTGAATCTCTGTCACCTTGACATCCAAGTCATAGAACTTTTGTTCCATGATTCTCTCTAGGCTTGCCTGGTTCTGAGTTAGGGTGGCTAGTCCTTTCTCAATCCGCAGGGTGGATGCAATTAGGTAACCAAGCTGCTCTTGTTTGGTTTTCAAGAAATACTCAGATGCCTCCTCTTGAGTTGGCATCTTGGCAGCTTTCTCCTTCCTTGCCTTCTCCTTCTTTGCTTGTGCTTGGGCAGATGATGGTTCATTTTCAGTCATCACAACTTGATTGTCCTCAAAATCTAGACGGATGGGCAGGTGTTCCTTGTCCAATAAGTATATGCCCGTGCCCATCTTGGAGTTAATGAGCTCCTGAATTTGAGGGGAATATCCACAGCTCCTCTTCTGATCTGCTGCTGTCCTCTTGATTGTCTCTACCATGAGGCTCATCACCTTGAACTTCTGTGGCACATCAAAGATATGTAGCAAGTTGATTGCATGGTCTCTGATCATCTTGTGATCTCCAGACTTGGGCAATAAGGTGTGCCTCAAGATCCAATTGATAGTTGGCAGCCCTGACAGAAGATAATGCACAGACCCAAACTTGAAAGTATCAAGTGCCTCGTTTGGAATTTCCTTGTACATATTGGACATAGAGTTGTGGTCCATCTTCTTCTTGGCATAAATGTCCAAGTCATCCTCATGCTCCTCTGGGGCATTGATGAGCTGTGCCCACTCAGCAACTGTTGACTGATATCTGGTTCCTTCTGACATCCATACAATCCTGCCATCTGGATAAAAATGGGCTGTGGAGTAGAATTGCATGATCAGTTCCTCGTTCCACTTTGTGAGCTTCTGCCCAACAAAGTCCTCTACTCCACATGCCTTGAAGTTGTCCTGCACTCCAGGGTAGTACTCTTCGTTGTCCTTGATGTATTGCCAATCAACTCATCTCATATCACAGACTATTGGCTTCTTATCAAGCAGCACTGTCTCATAGAAGTCCTGTTGTTCCTTGGTGTGAAATCTGTAGTCAACAGCAGTCCTCCTCCTTGAAGCATACGGATCTGCTTCTCTCCACTTCCTCAGCCCTGAGTCTCTTCTGAGCTTCATGTCCTCAGCCACAGGATGAGCATCATTGTGGTCTGGGATCTTGGGCTTGAGCTTTCTCAGAACGTGCTCTTCATCATCTTCTTCAGCAGCTTCAGGCACTGGGGCCTTGTTCTTTTCAGTTGAAGGTATGCTCCTCGTATTTCTCTTTGGTGCAGACTTGGGCTTGGAGGCAGCTTTGGGTGCTTCTTTGGGCTTGGATGCAGCAGCCCATGATCTTATAGCGTCACCCATAAGCTTAGGTGCCTTAGGTGCTGGTGCAGCAACCTCTTCTTCCTCTTCTTCTTCCATGATGAAAGCCTTTCCAAGCACTCTGGCTACGGTCTTCTTGACCCTTTCCTTCCTCTTCTTGCCTTCAGCAGCAACTGGCTCTATGGGAGAGGGCTTCTCAGAAATCTTGGTTGAAGCTCTGGCCTTTGGCATAGGCTGCCTGCCTGCTGGCCTTTTGATCTTTAGGCCTGGCTTTGTGCCCTGTGCTGCCTCAACTCTCTTTGATGTGGCTTCCTCTTCCTCTGCCACATAATCTTCATCCTCGGAATCTGAAGTTCTCTTCTTCCTCTGTCTGGTGGCAGCTTTAGGCAGATTGCTAGGAGTACTTCTGCTGCCATCATCTGAAGAACTTGAGGGACTAGTGCCCTCACTCATCTGCACTTGCTGCTCTGACAAGTTCTGGCTGTCACTCTGATCAGACATGTTGCAAACTCTGACTGCTGACCCTGTGAATAGTTTATAGATGAGGTAGAATAGATGAGCATCACAAAATGCAGAGATTTTTGCAAAAGAATGACTCAAAAACTTAGTTTTAGTTTCCCACTGAAATCATCTCGGATCTACCGATTTTCAAACTCGGTGATACCGAAGCAGTTTTGGCACCTAAACTAGTGAACTCGGTCAGACCGAGTCACAGTTCGGTGGCACCGAGACTGCTAGGGTTTCACAGAGTTCCAAAATCGGTCACACCGATAAGTAATTCTCGGTCAGACCGAGTCTCACTTGTGCAATGGCATATGCCAAATCGGTGGGACCGAGTTTTTCAACTCGGTGGGTCCGAGGTGGTTTCGGCGGAAACCTAACCCTAAAATTTTCGAATCAAACCTAATCTACGAGTGCATTGACTGGATAGGAGTGTTTCAATCGTGGCAAGAATCATGATGATCACAATGTGCTAAGAATCGGATTGCGGAATAGCACAAAGATCGAGTCCATACCATAGTTCGGCGGAGACTCGCTACGGCGGCAACGGCGGGTTGAATTCCGTTGACGGCGATGGAGACCAGTGACTGGAGGCGGCTGGTGGCGAGGAGACGATCCGGAGACCAAGTTGGCAGAGCAGGCTATCGCGCGGGCGAAGGGGTTCGGAAAAATTTCCAAATTTTTGCCCGTGACTATATATAGCCCGACCCTGTCGGTGTGACCGAGTGGAACGACTCGGTGGCACCGAGATGCAAAACTGTATATAGTTATTGCAACTCAGTGTGACCGAATGGTTCAAATCGGTTGCACCGAGATCGAAAACATAGATCAACTTAATGATCTCGGTAGGACCGAAAGTAGGGTATCGGTCAGACCGAGAATCATAAAGAGGTTTTGGAAGTTTAAGTCTATGACGAATCGGGGACTCCGAGCGCTCCTCACACAGAGTGGTTCGAATCTGACTTGATCAAATTTTGTGATGTAGCATGAACAGAGTTTGAGACGAGAAAAGCATAGATAGCTAGAGGGGGTTCTTAGGCATTCTTGTTCATCCACTTGGCAAAAGGAAATAAAACCAAACAATCAAAACAACAAGTGGATGTCCTCGAATGAGTAAAATATGCAACCAGCATGCTCACACAATAAGATGGCAAATGAAATATGTGACAAGGCATGCACAACCAATTCTAGCATCTATCAAGCAATTTGCGATGACAAGGTCATCTATATATGAGTATATTGACTTAGGAGTCAAGTAAGAACACTTGATCATAGGTCATACTCATCGTTTAAGCTCAAGTGGGGTTACCACTTTTACATAAAGCATTGTTGTGTTCACATCTTTAGAGTTGCTTTAGCTCAAGTCTTAGAGTAAAGCTCCCCCTAGATGTGATATCCCCCCTTAGAGGGATGAACTAACCTCGGGTTTTGTCGATGATGACTTCATGTAGATGTTGAAGATGTGGATGCTCAATGTTGATGTAGATCACTTGGAGCTATCCATTTGAGTGAATTGCACTTTCAATACCTACATGGGTTAGTCCCACAAGGAACAAACAAGGATATCCATAGACATAGAGTGATGCACACACAAGATGATGTCCATTAAAACTTTTAGGTTACCTTGTCCCTTGTCTTACCAACAAGAGGGTTTGTGACTCCTTGAACTAGTGCAAGATGTCGAAGTTGATTGCACTTGTTCTTGCCAAAATGATAAGAGTGAAGTATGTTGGCGGAGTCACCCTCAAGAACTCTCTAATTCTTCTTCTTTTGGATCCACACCATCTTGATGGGAATCCTTGGAGTTGTAGTCGTACTTGATGAAGTGGAACTTGAAGTAGTCTTGGGAATCCACTTGACTAAGGTCTTAGGAGCTTCTTCAAATGCATCAATTTCCTCTTGAAGCTTGTCCTTGCCTTTTTGCTTGTAGTCTTGTGGTGGAAGATCATCTTGAGCTTGTGTCCCCTTGAAAGAAGTATAATACTTCTCTTGTTGAGGAACAAACTTTGTCTTGGGGTATTGATCTTCTTCCCACTCAACTCCATTGGCATTGAACTTTTGTTCAAAACCAACACCTTGATTCTTCCGGTGCATTCCTTGCTTGCGCACAATTTCCTCGAATTGCTTACTCCCAGCAAGGCTTTTGTACACTCCTTTCTCTATAATTCCCTTCAATAAGCTATTTTCTTGCTCAAGTGTAACTTGGCTAAGAGAATCACTAGTGGAATCAAGAGAACTACTAGAAGCAACAATATTGGATTTAGCATGATCATTGTTACTGCTAGAGGAAGAATCTTTCTTGTTCTTGTTACTAGACTTGACTTGAGGCATGTAAGTGGATAAGAGTAAACGCTTGGCAATGTAAGAAGAACTTTTCTTGCGGAGATCATCATTGATTGCTTTTAAGAACTCATGCTCTTGCTCAAGATTGAGCTTTTCAAAGCGTAATTTCTCATGAGCTCTTAAAAGTTCTCGATGATCTTCGAAGATAGTTTCATGAGCTAACTTAAGAGTGTTTAGTTCTTTAGTTAGAGCCTCAATCTTCTCCTTATCATTGCCATTCGTTTTATCTTGATTAGCATGATTAATTGACGTTTCATCATAGTATTCATCACTAGAGTTGTCAACAAGCAAATCATCACCTAACAAGTCATCTTCATCACTATTGAAATCAACATACTTGGGATGTGTTACCTTAGGACCTTTGGCCATGAAGCATCTTCCAATTCCTTCATTTGGTGAGTCAAATATGTCGTAGGAGTTGGTTGACACAAGTGCTAGACCGGCAACACCTTCATCTTGAGTATCTTCGGAGTCGGAGTGATAACTTCTCTCGGAGTGGCTGTCGGAGTCGGAGCCGGATACCCATTCACCAACATGAGCTTGATGTCTTCGTTTTGTGTAGCTCCTTGATGATTTTTCCTTCCTTTCCGAATCCTTGCTTCTCTGTGAGTATCTTCGTTCATAACGATCATCTCTACTCCTTCTCTCTCTTGGTGGTGATTCTTTGCTTCTTCTTTTTGGAGAATTTTCTCTTCTCTTGTAGGGAGCCGTACACTCATTGGAATAGTGTCCGGGTCTTCCACAACTGTAGCAGTTTCGCTCTCGACTAGAAGATCTTTTGTCATTGTAGGACCTTGACTTGAAGCTTCTATCTTTGCTTCTACTCTTGTAGAACTTGTTAAAGTTCTTCACCATTAAGCTCAATTCTTCATTGAAGTTTTCTTTCTCACTTGATGATGTAGGGGCTTCACATGAGGCTTTGTAGACACCACTTGATTTGTTGTGAAGTTCCTCTTTATCCTTAAGTGACATCTCATGAGCAATAATTCTTCCAATCACCTCCGTTGGCTTGAGATCTTTGTAATTGGGCATCATTTGGATCAATGTGCACACGGTATCATATTTTTCATCCAAGGCTCTTAGAATCTTCTTGATGATGAATCTATCGGTCATCTCTTCACTTCCTAAGCCGGCAATCTCATTTGTGATGAGAGCAAGCCTAGAGTACATTTCAGCGACACCTTCACCATCCTTCATTTTGAACTTGTCAAGTTGACTTTGAAGCACATCCAACTTGGATTCGTTGACGGAGTCGGTACGTTCGTGCATATCAATCAAAGTGTCCCAAATTTCCTTTGCATTCTCAAGACGGCTGATTTTGTTGAATTCTTCGGGGCACAATCCGTTGAAGAGAATATCACAAGCTTGAGCATTGTATTGCAACATCTTCAACTCATCCGCGGTAGCTTCACGGTTTGGTTCTTTCCCATCAAAGAAGTCACCTTGCAAACCAACACACACAATAGCCCAAACGGCGGGGGTATGTCCAAGAATATGCATTTTCATTTTATGCTTCCAACTAGCAAAATTAGTACCATCAAAGTAAGGACCTCTACGGTGATAATTTCCCTCGCTAGACGCCATACTCTCCTAGGTTGTGAAACCAAGGCTATGACCACCAAAAGCTATGGAGATCAAAGCAAATGGAGACCAAAGCTCTGATACCACTTGTAGGATCGAAAGTATGTCTAGAGGGGGGGTGATTAGACTACTTGACCAAATAAAAACTTAACCTTTTCCCAATTTTAGTTCTTGGCAGATTTTAGCTATTGTAGGACAAGTCAAGCAATCATCACACAATTCAAGCAAGCATGCAAAGAGTATATTGGCAGCGGAAAGTAAAGCATGCAACTTGCAAGAATGTAAAGGGAAGGGTTTGGAGAATTCAAACGCAATTGGAGACACGGATGTTTTTCCCGTGGTTCGGATAGGTGGTGCTATCCTACATCCACGTTGATGGAGACTTCAACCCACTAAGGGTAACGGTTGCGCGAGTCCACGGAGGGCTCCACCCATGAAGGATAATGGTTGCGCGAGTCCACGGAGGGCTCCACCCACAAAGGGTCCACGAAGAAGCAACCACCCACAAAGGGTCCACGAAGAAGCAACCTTGTCTATCCCGCCATGGCCATCGCCCACGAAGGACTTGCCTCACTAGCGGTAGATCTTCACGAAGTAGACGATCTCCTTGCCCTTACAAACTCCTTGGTTCAACTCCACAATCTTGTCGGAGGCTCCCAAGTAACACCTAGCCAATCTAGGAGACACCACTCTCCAAGAAGTAACAAATGGTGTGTAGGTAATGAACTCCTTGCTCTTGTGCTTCAAATGATAGTCTCCAACACTCAAACTCTCTCTCATAGGGATTTGGATTTGGTGGAAAGAAGATTTGAGTGGAAAGCAACTTGGGGAAGGCTAGAGATCAAGATTCATATGGTAGGAATGGAATATCTTGGTCTCAACACATGAGTAGGTGGTTCTCTCTCAGAACATATGAGTTGGAATTGTGTATGTGTTCTGATGGCTCTCTCCACGAATGAAGAGGAGGGTGGAGGGGTATATATAGCCTCCACACAAAATCCAACCGTTACACACAGTTTTCCAATCTCGGTGGGACCGAATCAACAAACTCGGTCAGACCGAAAAGGTAAACCTAGTGACCGTTAGAGATTTTCGGTGGGACTGACATGCAACTCGGTAGGACCGATATGGTTAGGGTTTGGGCATAACGTAATCTCGGTGAGACCGATTACACAAACTCGGTGGGACCGATTTTGGTAATAAGCTAACCAGAGAGTTGGTCAGGCAAACTCGGTGGGACCGATTTGCTCTTTCGGTGAGACCGAAAAGTTACAAAAAGGAAACACTGAATTTACATTGCAATCTCGGTGGGGACCGATTGCTCTTTCGATGAGACCGAAAAGTTATGAAAGGGAAACAGAGAGTTTGCAATCCCATCTCGGTGAGACCGAGATCCCTATCGGTAGAACCGAATTGCTAGGGTTTGGCAGTGGCTTATGACAAGTGAAACTTGGTGGCGCCGGATAGAAAGAATCGGTAGGACCGAGTTTGGCTTAGGGTTTAGGTCATATGTGGATATGGGAAAGTAGTTGAGGGTTTTGGAGCATATCACTAAGCACATGAAGCAAGAGGCTCATTAAGCAACACCTCATTCCTCCTTAATAGTATTGGCTTTTCCTAAAGACTCAATTTGATCTTGGATCACTAAAATATAAAATGAAGAGTCTTGAGCTTTTGAGCTTGAGCCAATCCTTTGTCCTTAGCATTTTGAGGGTTCCACTTTCACCATCCATGCCATGCCAATCATTGAGCTCTCCTGAAATAATCATCTTGGAATAGCATTAGCTCAATGAGCTATATGTTGTTATGAATTACCAAAACCACCTAGAGATAGTTGCACTTTCAAGCATATACTCTCTCCGTCCCGAATTACTTGTCGCCATCCATTTCTGCGACAAGTAATTCGGGACGGAGGAAGTATTTATTTACTCGTTATGTTTCATGTAATACCATCAGTTACATTTATGTGCCAGATTTCTCTAGCACTTGTTGGTTATTTTCCATTTTCAGTTTGGAATATGAATGCAGTGAATATAAGACACGAGCTCAATGTCTATATCAAGCTCAAATAGTAGAGTTGGAAGGTTGTGTACATGATTACCAAGCCTGTTTGGTACTACATATATATACAAATATCAGTTACCAGTTGCAGCGTATATCATGGGATCTTTTTCTCAGTTCTTGCAATGCCCTCCACATCAGATTAGTTTATACATATAAAACAAAATGCAAGATAAATAAACCTTCAAAACATAAGAAGACAAAGTACAGATACAAATAAACAACAGAAAGGAGACCTTTTGCCTCCGAAAAATCAACCCTTTAAAGAGTCTCGGTACTATCAAAAATGCCATACAAGTAGAGGATACATGTAGGGTCCAATTGTCCAAACAGTATGAAGCACAGCGAGCTTTTCTCTCCAACAAATTCATAGTGATTTCACTATTTTTCAGGTGACGAAGATAATGAAATGGACTGCAGTCTATTCAATGGCACATGGATCAGGGATTTGGGAGGCCCAATCTACACTAACATGACATGCCCGACGATACCAGATTCAAAGAACTGCGCAAAGTATGGAAAACAAATGGATTATGTAAACTGGAGGTGGAAGCCACACGGCTGTGATATGGCAAGGTTTCAACCTCAGCTATTCTTAAATATTGTCCAAGGGAAGACATTGGCTTTCGTCAGGGATTCAATTGGACGGAACCAGATGGAGTCACTCCTCTGTTTATTGTCTCAGGTGAGTAAGCAGTGTTTAGTTCCGATACATGTTATGAACAATAGCAATGTCCATATTACTTATCGTCACTGATCCTGACATTAACATGCGTATTGTTTAGTTTCACTTTTAAAGTTCTGAACACATATATAGACCCGGTAGGCAGGAACAAGAACAGGAAGTCCAAGAAATGTTCCCGGTTACAGTTGCCAAGAAAGAAAACAAAAGGCTATTGGTTGAGATAATAAAGATCTTAACTGGGCATCATAACTCTGCTGGAGCCTTCACCATGTCAATGGGGTAACCTAAATATTCACATATTTTTATGTAGCTTCATTGATTTGCTCTGAATGTTTAGAACCTACAGTGAGCCATAGTGGTTCAAGGTGCTAATTTATTTACAAGCTAAGCTGAAACCGTGTAACATTTAGTACGTCGGACCTCCATACCTTCATGGGTTTTATGCAACAGTTATTGAGTCATCAACCACTTAGTCTACCTTAATAGTTAATGCTATAGAAATGTACCATAGATACTTACAATATTGTAGCACTTCTACTTCATCTACTTTAAATCTAGAAACACTTCCTATTAGAGTGAGTAATCTGACTGTACAAACTAATGCAGGTAGAAGCTCCAACAAAAGTTCACAGCGACACTAAAGATAAATTTATCACATGGAACTTCAGATCTTATAACTTCACTCTCATGGCACTCTGGACAAAATTTCTAGTAGAAGATTCTCAAAGAGAGATCAACGGGACATTAGTTGAATCGCATGATATGCACTTAGATAAACTTGATGCAAGATTAGCTGCAAACTTGCATGAGATCAATATCTTAGTTGTATCTAGTTCACATTGGTTCTTCAGAACAAATTATCTCTATGAAGATGGGGAACTAATCGGCTGCATATACTGCTCAGAGGATAACATCACAAGTTTCAGCGTCATTTCAGCTATTCAGAGGGTGTTTAGGACGGCTATCAGTAACTTGAATAGCCGCCGAGAATCCAGATTGAAGTTAACAGTGGTGAGGACAGCAACAACGGCACATTTTGAAAATGGCCAGTGGAATACTGGAGGAGCATGCAACAGAACTGAACCAGTGGGAGAAGGAACAGCAATGACCAGTACAATTGAAAGGGAAATAAGAGATGTCCAGGTTGAGGAAGCCAACAGAGCACAAAAGGAGAAAAAACAAAAGGGCGGGATGAATATAGAGATCCTAGATATAACCAAGCTTATGTCTATGAGACCTGATGCACACCCAGGGATTCATTGGAATAATGAGTGGATGAGGGGTTACAGTGATTGTTCGCATTGGTGCCTGCCAGGACCAATTGATATGTGGAATGAGCTATTACTTGCTGTGCTTAACAAATATAAGAAAAACATGGAAGACCAATGATGCAGGAACTTCTGCTAATCCATAAGATCCCGGAGAGTCCCTCTTTTCCTTCTTTTTACTATGCCAAAGTCAAACCTCATTTCTCCGTTTTCTGCAACAGTTTTAGATTCAGAAAGATGATAGATGTGTACTGTGATGACCTGTACACATGATCACTAGTCATGTATGTGGAAAGTTTACGAAGGATAGAACCAGAAAATGTACTTACTCCAACATTAATTAATTTCTTCATCAATTTTTGAAACCACCAGAGTTACGATGTTCAAACATCAATTCTGATCAGTGAGCATATTAGCTATACAATAGGTCAAGATATGTTACAAGTACTTAAATTCATCTCCACAAAAACCATTTTTCATAGCCAGTTGACAAGGAGAATACAGTAGTAAATATGCACATGTCAATTAGGGCTAACTAGAAGCATAAGATTTACACACAAGATTCAACTTATGTTTACCTGATGGTGCTATGGCATGTTCAGCCCCTCAAAATTCTAAGGTTGTACATCACTACCAACAGAAACTTGCGGTAATTCCTTGCGCATCAAGTGCTTGCGCTTCTGGAGGCTCAGCCAAACAAGGATACTGTCAGTCTGAACAATGTCGTATCCTGCTTTTATGTACATGTTGAACGGCACTTCATCAATTATTCTACAATGAAGATATACACGCGTTTTGGCATCCATCTTGACAACCAGATCCTCACATGCCTTAAGAAGTTGTTTTCCAATTCCTCTCCTGGTGAGCAAAACAAGATTTTTAGTTTTAGAACAACAATAGAATCCAATATCGCAAACATAATATACTACTCCATATGGCATTAAACCAATCAATTTTGCAATCAACTCATCTATATCTTTAAACAACAAGTGAGATTCAAGGTACCACATTCATTTGGAGGCATATAAATTCCAACATTAATCTAGAAATATAGAAATCTCAAAATATTTGAGAGAAAGATTAAAAAAAATCTACTCCGCTTATTTTGGTTGGGCTAGATGTATAGATTAGATTTAGAGAAAACGAAAGATCTAGACCCTTTTTCTGGTGGGACCAGATTACAGTTGAGCTATTATTTGGTAAAAGGAAAATATATACACCGCTTATTTTGGCGGGACTAGATAATAACGATGTAAGCTTTTAAAAAATATTATAAGAATCCAATACAAGAAAAACAAATCTAGCTATCAAATTGCGCAGGCCACTCCAATAGTTATATAAACAAAACTGCTTTTAAATGATTTCTCGCCTAATTGTTCTACTTTGGTGAATTACAATAAATTTGTATCATGTTTCAAAGCAAAACTAACTAACATTATTGATTAAACAAAGATAGTATAAGAGCACCAAGTAATTTGAAAAGAACGAAAACAAGCAATGGGCTCCTTGATAAAAACAAAATTTTCATCAAGATACTATGAACGTGTCTTCAAACCCGCCCTTCGTGCCTGTGTCTGTGTTTCTCCAATCCTCCAGTAAAAAGGTTGCAGAAGACCAAGACAGGACAAGCACTTGAAGGTTCCGAAGAGACGCATCAGCTGCCCACACTAACAGGTGAGAACCAAAATTCATTGAAAACATTGTGGCCGGGAACATGCCCTTTGTTGGGCAGGACAGGATGCTGAACCACTGCTTCGTGCGAGATTGCCCAGGAAAAGACGAAGAGCACAGAAAGACAAAACCGGAGCATCACTAACTAAAAGAGCTCATAACATACATCGCCATCACCACTGCCAAGTCAGGCAGTAACGCTGGATGACAAACTGCGGAATCAGGAATCGATCCATGGGAGCAGATTAGAAAATACCACTGGCTCTCCGACATTAAGGTGTGTAGCTACACCAGGACAAGGATAGAGTCAGGACAATTTTATTCCATACAGCATCACATCCACAGACAAGATGCCCCTTCTAAGAACACACAAACCTAACATACGAGGAACCGAATCTGTACCCATGCATTCATCCAGGGTTCCAGCAATGAGGGGAATCGGCGGAAATTAGCCAGAGAATTGCGGTCTCTTCTTGCTCCCAGAAGCTAGGATTTCATTTCATTCGAATCAGGATAGCTGATCAAATGTGTAGGGGACTATGTTATACTAGTAAAATTGTATCATTGGTCATGTTGAACATAAAAAGAGGACAGTAATTCCAATCTGAAGGATGCACATGTCACAATTGGCTGAAATCTTTTACTCAGATGATCCATAGTCCATACTTTTAAGGAATCCCTTAACTCTACCCAAATCTTTAATTTGCACATGTGACAATTGGCAACAAATAGCAATCCCAAACAAAAAATGGTTTACTCGAGTCCTCCATAGGTCATAATTCCAGGGAATCCCCTTTCACAATCAACTCAATGTCCAACATGTATGTACAGATTTATCCTATTTTACAAAAATAAACAGGTGGGCAAAATGGTGGTTGGAAAGAGAGCATTATCCGTTACCTCCTCAACGAGGTCTTCACGGTCATGTTGCAGATGTAAGGGAACTCGAGCGGCGGCGTTGGCGTGGGCGGTGCCCCCGGGGCGCCCACCGCGTCCAGCGACACCTCGGCGGTGCACGCCATCTCTCCCTCATCCCCGTCGACCTCGCCCTCCCCCCCTTCTTCCGCGGCGGCGGGCTTGTAGAAACCCACTAGGACGGCAGCGTGGGGCGCGAGGCCGCGGCGCTCGTAGAGGTAGCGGCGGATGACGAAGGCGAGGAGCTGGGCGTAGCGCTGCGCGGGGGCCCATCTGACGTCCTCGGAGAAGGAGGAAGCGAGGAGGCGGACGAGCACCTCGGCCTCGGCGTCGTCGGTCGGGGTGAGGGCCCGCACTGTGAGGCTGCCGTGGGGGAAGGTGTGCTCGTAGCGGAAGGCGGCGAGCGCGTCGAGCTGCGAGAGCGCGCTCGGCGAGAGGAAGACGCCGCCGCCGCCGCCGGCCGGCGAGGGGGAGGGGGAGGGGGAGGAGGAGGCGGCGAGAGGGGTGAGGCGGAGGTGGCGAGGCGAGTGGGTGTGGGAGAAGAGGAGGTGGGGGTGCCTGGAGACGGCGGGGGAGAGGGAGAGGAGGGCGGGCGCGGCCATGGGAGGGAGAGGGAGACGGTGGTTTAGCGGGCAGCGTCGAGAGGAGCGGAAGGTGGGAGGGAGTTTGAGTGATTTTTCTGGTACGTTTTGAACGGCTTTACGTGGATGAACGTCTACTGTGCCGTACTCCCGGCCAGGCTCGCTTTTTTTTTTTTGCAACATTTCAATTTTCAACAAATTAATCTAAAATTGAAAAAAAAACAAATTAACATTCACAAGAGATGTCAATATTACCCCTAAATTTTTCAAATCAAATTCAAAACACACATGGAGAAACAAAAAAGTATACAAATCTGGATGTGAATAGTGCGTTTTCTGGTTTTGTCTTTATGTGGCACTTTTTTTTACACTATTCATGCAGATTTGTTTTTTTCCTCCATGTGTGTTTTGAGTTTAGATTTGCAGATTTTAGGGGTTGTAGAAACATGACTCATGAACATTCACATCTATTTCTGAAAATTCGTGAAACACTGAAATTTGTTTTTGAATGTTGAGAGCATGGGAGCATTAAAGGTGTAGGAGCACCTGATATATTTCAGTAACAAATTTAACTTGCAGCTAGCATAACAAAAATATTCCCCCCGATCCAAAATAAATGGCGTGGTTTTAGTTAAATTACAAAATCATCATGATGTTAACGAGGCCAGTTCATAGCACGGTTAAATTAACTGTCATTCATAGTATGATTTGTGTTTTTTCAATCTGTAAGTTGAATTTATAACTACAACATGATTGATATATATATTATGTTAATATACTCAATTATTTTCAAAAGAAATTAACTTGTAGCATAGGTTTTCTATGTTAGTTGTACCGGTTGAAGCATCTCTAACAACGCACTATAACAGGGCATTGAAAACTGCTTTAGGGCACAAAAGATGAGTTTTACGGCATCAATTTTTCTTCTTCTCCGATAGTAGCCCTAAAATAGGGCACCAGTGCTCCAACAGTCGTCCTAAAATAGGGCACTACAATTGAACACATATTGAAACGTGTGATATCAAACTCATCCCAAATGAATCGGAAACAAATAATACAAACATAACATCAAATTCATCAATCCACAAAATCAAAATTATTACATAGTTCATCAATCCACAACATCGAATTTAATACACATAACAACAAAGTTCATCATCTATGACATAGTGGTCTTGTTGCCCATGCCATGCCCACAACTCTTCGATGAGATACTTTTGAAGATCTGCGTGCCTATCAGAATCTGGAATGCCATGGTACACCTCAAGAAAGCGTCGAATTTGGTCTTCTCTTCTACGCGGCTGCACCGGTTGTCCGATGGTTTCATAGAAGGTGTAATCAAAATCTTTCCCACTCTCATTCTCAATAATAATGTTGTGCATGATCACATAGATTGTGACGATGCACCAAAGAATTTCTTGATCCCCAAACCTAGTCGATCCTCGCAAAATAGCAAATTGGGCTTACAAAATCCCAAAAGTCCTTTCCGCATCTTTCCTAGCGGTCGCTTGAGCATTATGGAAGTAGAGTCTTTCTTACCTTGGGGGGGGGGGTGGGGGTGGGCAGGAAATTGGCTTCACAAAAGTAGTCCACTGCGGATATATCTCATTTGCAAGGTAATAGCCCATGTTGTATGTGCGGTCATTTGATTGGAAATCCATTGTTGGTGATTCCCCATTGACTAACTTTGCAAAGAGAGGTGGTCGTTGGAGCACATTGATGTCAATGCAAGATCCAGACATCCCAAAAATATGCATGTAAAATCCATGTCTTCTGATCGACCACGGTCTCAAGAATGATGGATGCATACTTCGTGTCCTTCAAATTGTCCATGCTATGCTGCATGGTAGTTCTTCCACTTCCAATGCATGCAATCAATGGAGCCAAGCATACTTGAAAACCCACGGGCTTTGTTCATCTCCAAAAGCTTCATCGTGTCCTGAGCATTGGATGCTCTCAAATACTCTGGCCCAAACACTTCAACCACTGCCATTACAAATTTCTTAATGTAAAAGATTGAAGTGCTCTCTCCCATTACCAAGTTATCATAAGTGAAACATGTGGGGGACACCATATGCCATCATGTGCAATGCGGAAGTCACCTTTTTGGATGGTGCTATGTCCAAGATTTCTGGTGTAAATCCCCCTCTGCTTAAAGGACCAATCATGTTGCTTCACACATTTGGCAATGTTAAGGAACAAATTTGGAGACATCCTAAATCGGCAGCGGAAGTATCGCTCTGGATACACCAGAGACGAACTAAAATAGTTTTTCATTAATCTAGTGCGCGCCTATTTCCTATCCCTCTGAATCAACTCCTGCCCAAAAACGGAACCACCATGATTCGGCCTGCTTTTCTTGTGAATCATAAAGATAAAAGCAATGTCCTCCTCTTCCTTCATGCCATATCCCTCTTCAAACGAGCAATCCTCCCACTGAGGGGATTCAAATGAACGCATCTTCAATACAATAATTTCCATTAAAATATACCATTTGGTGCATTTGGAGGTTGTCTTGGTGGGATGCGAGTGTAGCACGGGGTTGCACAAAGAGCATCTGCTCAGAGCCGCATGGTTGGATCGAGGCGGACTACAACCAACGGTCGGCTTCATGTAGCCTTTTTGGAGATTGTGTCAGATGCATGTGGCATGGAGGTCGCTCCATAGCAGCGTGAGTGGATTTGGCTAGGCCTCTCGCGTCTGGATCCGGGCGGGTGTGTAACCTTCGGGTGGAACTAAGCGGCACAACAGAGCTATTTGATAGCGGTGTTGTAGGTTGTAGTGGCATCGGAGCTCGTGCTCGGCACAACAGCGAATGCACATCGGGCGAGTGGAAGGCGCCACGTGGATGGACGACCTGTAGCCCGACCAGGTGTCTCCAAGGGAATCTCTATTGTCAGAGATGGTGACCAACGCGTGCAAATTTGACACTCATGTGTGTAGATTGGTTGCAGTAGAAGGATGATTTCCAGGTCTGGTGGATCTTTTTTTAAAAGGAGGATTTACCCCTGGCCTCTGCATCAATAGATGCACACAGCCATTTTATTATTATTCAACAGAGTCTGACAACATGCATACATAGATCTAGTGAACAAAGTCACAACACCTACACTCATGATAATGTGCCTGAACTGCATGAACAAGCACTACCTAATCCAGTGGCATCATGCAACTGCCCGCATAGGGTCGGGAGCACCCCTCGGTCTGGCCGACCCGCAATGCGCATCGCATGCGCAAGCTCTGGAACTATCGCTGCCATGTTCTGTCGTTCCATCTTCAGGAGCGATCAACCCACTCACCTTGTCAGATCATACTACCATCGATGCTAGACGTTGTCACTCTCCTGCACGTGTCCATCCAAACGCACCCACCGCCAAGAATCCGCGTCTTTATGAGAATATTCCTAATGCATATATGAGATTATGCCATGAATGATCATATTCATAAATATTGCAATCTTTTCAATTGCCCAACTATAATTTGTTTACCATGTCATTCGCCTGTTTTCGATAGAGAGATGCCACTAGTGAAGCTATGGGCCCCGGTTCTATTTTCCATTAATAAACTCTTATACAAAAATTGCTCTTTTATTTGCCTTACTATTTTACCACTACATATCTCTATTTTCTTTTAATCTTGTAGCTAGCAAGATAAGAGGCTTGACAACCCTCTTGCCATGTTGGGTGCAAGTCTTTTGTTTGTTTGTGCACATGTGTTGTTTATCCTGTTAGCTTAGAAGCTCTTATTGGTTCGATAAACCTTGATTCTTAACTGAGGCAAAACCTTTTTGTTGTTCTATTTCACCATTCCTCTTTGGGGAAACCCAACGACTCCTACAGGAGTAGCAATTGGTAACACCTGCAGTATCGCAATTTTGTTTATTTAACTTCTAGTAATATGTTTAGAGATGACAATATCAACTTTACTCTCTCTCTCTCTCAATTCCTAGATTTAACAACAGTGCAAGTTTCCTCATGTATATCTCCGTCATTAATCCTATTAGTGCTAAGAAGAGATTATTCCCCACCCACTTTAGTTAGAAGCAACACATTATCTTGTTTTTGTTCCAAATAGTCACTTTTTCCAGCTAGTTGTTCTCGATTTTTCTGAAAACATTTATGGCAATAAAATTATCACCAGAAATTTCAATACCCATTCTAAATTATCACAATGTAGAAAAGTATTTAGAGAAGACATATTATCGGTACCTTGCGGTTTCCTCTTCCTGCTGAGATCGACAACTCTGGCTTCTGTATTTTCCATGTTAGTGCATGTATAGCAGTAGTAGGAATGATTTCCACCCGTTCAACAGAAGTAGTGGGAGATTGCACAACATAAACAGAGGAAATTTATGCGTAGAAAACATCACAGGGTCCACCTCAATAATTGTAGGCTCGCTAAGCATAGCGGCAACATAGGAAGTATATTGAGGTACAACCACTTGATCAGGAATCAATTACATGATATTAACCACCATCTCCTCATAAGGAAATTGTTGTGATTTATCACCTCATAGCCCTCAACTTACATATCTTGTTCATTTTGCTTTTCACACGCAAATGTATCAACGAAAAGTTAATTATATTCCTCTCCACTCTCTTGATCAGAATTATTTTCCTCATTGTCTTCCTTTTCCTCATTCCTGTCTCTCATGGGAGCACTATTTTTACCACAAAAAAATCTAGGAGGAGCAAAAAACCGCCAACAACAATTGATCCTCCAATGTATATATCAATAATTCACCAGCTCTAGATCTCTTAGGAGAAGGAGCACCATCCTTATTAGGAGCATGAATAGATAAATTACCATTATTATTTTCACAAGGATCTTATCAACAAAGTAGAAAAAATCATTAAAATGTTCTCCTAGAAATCCCTCGGCCACATTAGGAATATTCTCATCATCTCTACATCCAATTTGAAGTCCCAGGATTCAAGCCTATGTAAGGTAGCCATGTCAATTTCTAAGTAGCACCCACTAGGATTTTAAGTCTCAAGATTCAAGCCTATGTAAGGTAGCCATGTCTCAGGATTTTTGAGTCTCACGCTACCACAAATAGTTGTGATGGCCGGCATCGTGATCTCGCCCTGCACTGTGATGCCCTACGCTGAAACCATACCATCCGATGGTCGTCGTTGAATTGCGCACCCTGTTCCACCATGGTAGGTGACGTAGCATGAGGTCAGGGAGGAGAGGCGTCTACCTAAGCGAGGGATGAATCTATGGAGAGGGGCGCCGCACACGGCTAACAGATTGTCATGGCCTTGTGTGGCGCCCCCTCCCACATATATATAGGTGGGTTAGAGGGGAGGCATCTAGGAGGCACCCCAAGGGTGGCTGAATCCCCCTTGGGCTCCTGCCCTTGGCCACCCCTGTCAGCGTTCTGGGAATGGGGGTATCCAGACTTGTCTTCCTACGCCCCATGGCGTGGCTCCATCAACGGCCTGGTACGGCCCACCTTCATCTTCGACAACCCAAGACCCTTGCAAGGGGCCGAGCCTCGCGAGGTGGATGACACCAAGACCTCGAGGAGGAGCGGCCTCCTCAGGCTAGCTCCTGAGGAGCAGAGATCTCTATGCAAGCCTCCACCTCGTGAGGTTCGGATGACGCAAGCCATGACGACCAAGGCCAGGCGGGCGCCAACGGGCGCAGTACAACAGTTTCCTCTTTGGTGCTAAGGAGGCAAGCACAGGCGCGGAGTCCCGAGGAATCAGCCAAAGGTTTCCATTTCCATGCAGCAAGACTAAGACCGACAGGACGGAGGTCATCGCCGGGCCCACCGCGGCGTCACGACTAGAAGCTTTGCACGTGAAGACCACCTTTCGTCAGGATAAGATATACTAGTTATGTCCCTTCGAATTTGGCCGTTGTGGGATCCCTTCCCGCCTACATTTTGGGGGAAGAGGACCAAGGCCACTATAAATATAGCCTAGCCACCACCATATAAGGGGACGGATCATTCAGATCATCCTCTCCCTCACCAGCTCAAGAACAAACCTCCTGAGGTTGTTCTTCCACTGTACAAGTTCATTCTCAGCCCACCTCGAGGCTAATCCACCACAAAGCAGGAGTAGAGTTTTACACCACAAGGTGGCCCGAACCTGGGTAAACTGCCTTGTCCCGTTCCTTTCCAGTTCATCGAGCTAGGCCGTGAGAGCGGCAAGTAGGCAGACTGAGGAGGTTGAGTTCTTCTCATGCACCCCAGAGTTTGAATCTATCTAGAGTCTGTGGAGCCCAGAATCCGACATTTGGCGCGTGATACGTCTCCAACGTATCTATAATTTTTGATTGCTCCATGCTATATTATTTACTGTTTTGGACTATATTGGGCTTTATTTTCAACTTTTATATTATTTTTGGGACTAACCTATTAACCGAAGGCTCAGCCCAGAATTGCTGTTTTTTGCCTATTTCAGTGTTTCAGATAAACGGAATATCAAACGGAGTCCAAACGGAATAAAATCTTTGGGAACGTGATTTTCTCACCGAACGTGATCCAGGAGACTTGGACCCTGCTCCAAGGAACAAAAGAGGCGGTCACGAGGGTGGGGGGCGCGCCCCCCTGCCTCATGGGCCCCTTGTTGCTCCTCCGACGTACTTCTTCCTCCTATATATACACATGTACCCCCAAACTATCAGAACAGGAGCCAAAAACCTAATTCCATCGCCGCAACTTTCTGTATCCACGAGATCCCATCTCGGGGCCTATTCCGGAGCTCCACCGGAAGAGGGCCGTCCTCACGGAGGGCTTCTACATCATCATAGCCTCTCCGATGAAGTGTGAGTAGTTTACCTCAGATCTTCGGGTCCATAGTTAGTAGCTAGATGGCTTCTTCTCTCTCTTTGAATCTCAATACAAAGTTCTCCCCCTCTCTTGTGGATATCTACTCGATGTAATCTTCTTTTTGCGGTGTGTTTGTTGAGACCGGTGAATTGTGGGTTTATGATCAAGTCTATCTATGAATAATATTTGAATCTTCTCTGAATTCTTTTATGTATGATTGGTTATCTTTGCAAGTCTCTTCGAATTATCCGTTTGGTTTGGCCAACTAGATTGGTAGTTCTTGCCATGGGAGAAGTGCTTAGTTTTGGGTTCGATCTTGCGGTGTCCTTACCCAGTGACCGAAGGGGCAGCAAGGCACGTATTGTATCGTTGCCATCGAGGATAACAAGATGGGGTTTATTTCATATTGCATGAATTTATCTCTCTACATCATGTCATCTTGCTTAAGGCGTTAACCTGTTTTTAACTTAATACTCTAGATGCATGCTGAATAGCGGTCGATGAGTGGAGTAATAGTAGTAGATGCAGAATCGTTTCGATCTACTTGTCACGGACATGATGCCTATATACATGATCATGCCTAGATATTCTCATAACTATGCTCAATTCTGTCAATTGCTCAACAGTAATTTGTTCACCCACCGTAGAATACTTATGCTCTTGAGAGAAGCCACTAGTGAAACCTATGGCCCCCGGGTCTATTCTCATCATATCAATCTCCATTACTTTAATCTTGCTTTGCTTTTTTACTTTGCCTTTACTTTTTACTTTGCATCTTTATACCAAAAATACCAAAAATATTATATCTATCAGATCTCACTCTCGTAAGTGACCGTGAAGGGCTTGACAACCCCTAATCGCGTTGGTTGCGAGTAGCTATCGCTTTGTGTGGGTACGAGGGACTTGAGCGTGGTCTCCTACTGGATTGATACCTTGGTTCTCAAAAACTGAGGGAAATACTTACGCTACTCTGCTGCATCATCCCTTCCTCTTCGGGGAAAACCAACGCAAGCTCAAGACGTAGCAAGAAGGATTTCTGGCGCCGTTGCCAGGGAGTCTACGCAAAAAGTCAACATACCAAGTACCCATCACAATCCATATCTCTCGCATTACATTAGTTGCCATTTGCCTCTCGTTTTCCTCTCCCCCCAATTCACCCTTGCCGTTTTATTCGCCCTCTCTCTCTCCTTATCCTCCCTCTCTATTGCCTCTTTTCCCTCACCATGTCAGAACCAAAAAGAGTTGGGGGTTCTCTCCCAAGTTCTAGTGCTTTAGACAATCCTGCTATCTTATCTAAACTCATAAATCGGAATGCTATAGAACAACTTGTCGGAGTTATCAATGAGAACCTTAGTAATTTTGATGAAGATGATTCTGGAATTTTTCGTTATTTACTTGATGAATCTTTGAAAGATGCTTGGGATAGGCTGTTAAGGATCCGGGCTAGCTATGTACCCCAATATCAAATTGAGGTTTACTTGAAAAGCTTTTATGTTGGGCTACCCGCTTCGTTCAAACAAGTCTTAGATTCTATTTTCGAGGGGGGTTTCTTTGAAGGGGACCCCATAGATACCTATGAGAGGATGAAAACTATATTTGGGCATCCCATTAATGAGAAAACTGAAATTACATCTCTCTTGCTTTCTTACCAAAACGAATCTATTAAAGAGATAAAAGCTAGCCTAGATGCCAATTTCCGCAACATTATTAATCTTTATTCTACCATTAATGGACATGTGCTCTGTCAAAATAGAAAGATTAATTCCATATATAACAAGTTTTCTCTCTTTTCTCCCAAAACCAAAGATGGCAATACCTAGATCTATCCTCGCTTTTATGCCTAGCTAGTGGCGTTAAACGATAGCGCTTGTTGGGAGGCAACCCAATTTTATTTTTATTCCTTGCTTTTTGCTCCTGCTTAGTAATAAATAAATTATTTAGCCTCTGTTTTGGTTGTGTTTTTTTGTGTTTAATTAGTGTTTGTGCCAAGTAGAACCGTTGGGAAGACTTGGGGAAAGTCTTGTTGAACTTGCTGTAAAAAACAGAAACTTTAGCGCTCACGAGAACTGCTGTAATTTTTATTTGAAGAGTGCTATTTAGTTAATTATTTTTGCAGATGATTAATAGATAAATTCCTCACGTCCAGCAATTTATTTTAGAATTTTTGGGGTTCCAGATCTTGCGCTAGCTGCAGATTACTACAGACTGTTCTGTTTTTGACAGATTCTGTTTTTCGTGTGTTGTTTGCTTATTTTGATGAATCTATGGCAGTAAAATAATTTATAATCCATAGAGAAGTTGGAATACAGTAGGTTTAACACCAATATAAATAAAGAATGAGTTCATTACAGTACCTTGAAGTGGTCTTTTGTTTTCTTTCGCTAACAGAGCTCACGAGTTTTCTATTTTGAGTTTTGTGTTGTGAAGTTTTCAAGTTTTGGGTGAATTCTTTTGATGGATCATGGAACAAGGAGTGGCAAGAGCCTAAGCTTGGGTATGCCCATGGCACCCCCAATATAATCCAAGGACACCAAGAAGTCAAAGCTTGGGGATGCCCCAGAAGGCATCCCCTCTTTCGTCCACTTCCATCGGTAATTTACTTGGAGCTATATTTTTATTCACCAACATGATATGTGTTTTGCTTGGAGCGTCTTGTATTATTTGTGTCTTTGTGTCTTAGTATGCCACAATCATCCTTGCTGTACACACATTTTGAGAGAGCCATACATGAATTAAAATTTGATAGAATACTCTATGTGCTTCACTTACATCTTTTGAGCTAAGTAGTTTTGCTCTATGTGCTTCACTTATATCTTTTGAGCGTTATAATTTTGCTCTATGTGCTTCACTTAGATCTTTTAGATCACAGTGGTGGAATTGTTTTAAAGAAACTATTGATCTCTCATGCTTCACTTAAATTATTTTGAGAGTCTCTTAATAGCATGGTAATTTGCTTAATAATAATATGCTTGGTATTCAAGATTTGTGAAACTTTCTTTTGAGTGTGTTGAATACTAAGAAAAGATTGAAGCATGATAATTGTTTTGAGATATGGAGGTGATAATATTAAAGTCATGCTAGTCGAGTAGTTGTGAATTTAAAGAATACTTGTGTTAAAGTTTGTGATTCTCGTAGCATGCACGTATGGTGAACCGTTATGTGATGAAGTCGGAGCATGAATTATTTATTGATTGTATTCCTTATGAGTGGCGACCGGGGACGAGCGATGGTCTTTTCCTACCAATCTATCCCCCTAGGAGCATGCGCGTAATACTTTGCTTTGATAACTTCTAGATTTTTGCAATAAGTATATGAGTTCTTTATGACTAATGTTGAGTCCATGGATTATACGCACACTCACCCTTCCACCTTTGCTAGCCTCTCTAATACCGCGCACCTTTCGCCGGTATCATACACCTACCATATACCTTCCTCAAAACAGCCACCATACCTACCTATTATGGCATTTCCATAGCCATTCTGAGATATATTGCCATGCAACTTTCCACCGTTCCGTTCATGACACATTCATCATTGTCATATTGCATATCCCGGTACACCGTCGGATGCATTCACATAGAGTCATATTTTGTTCTAAGTATCGAGTTGTAATTGTTGAGTTATAAGAAAATTAAAAGTGTGATGATCATCATTATTAGAGCATTGTCCCAGTGAGGAAAGAATGATGGAGACTATGATTCCCCCATAAGTCGGGATGAGACTCCAGACGAAAAATAAAAAAAATAAAAAAAGAGAGGCCAAAGAAGCCCAAATAAAAAGAGGCCATAAAAAAGGCCCAAATAAAAAAATGAGAGAAAAAGAGATAAGGGACAATGTTACTATCCTTTTACCACACTTGTGCTTCAAAGTAGCACCATGATCTTCATAGTAGAGAGTCTCTCATGTTATCACTTTCATATACTAGTGGGAATTTTACATTATAGAACTTGGCTTGTATATTCCAATGATGGGCTTCCTCAAAATTGCCTAAGGTCTTCATGAGCAAGCAAGTTGGATGCACACCCACTTAGTTTCTTTTTGAGCTTTCATATACTTATAGCTCTAGTGCATCAATTGCATGGAAATCCCTACTCACTCACATTGATATCTATTGATGGGCATCTCCATAGCCCGTTGATATGCCTAGTTGATGTGAGACCATCTTCTCCTTTTTGTCTTCTCCACAACCACCATTCTATTCCACTTATAGTGCTATATCCATGGCTCACGCTCATGTATTGTGTGAAGATTGAAAAAGTTTTGAAAAAGTTAGAGTATGAAACAATTGTTTGGCTTGTCATCGGGGTTGTGCATGATTTAAATACTTTGTGTGGTGAAGATGGAGCATAGCCAGACTATATGATTTTGTAGGGATAACTTTCTTTGGCCATGTTATTTTGAGAAGACATAATTGCTTTGTTAGTATGCTTGAAGTATTATTATTTTTTATGTCAATATAAACTTTTGTCTTGAATCTTTCTAATCTGAATATTCATACCACAATTAAGAAGATTTGCATTGAAATTATGCCAAGTAGCACTCCGCATCAAAAGTTCTCTTTTTATCATTTACCTACTCGAGGACGAGCAAGAATTAAGCTTGGGGATGCCTGATACGTCTCCAACGTATCTATAATTTTTGATTGCTCCATGCTATATTATCTACTGTTTTGGACTATATTGGGATTTATTTTCCACTTTTATATTATTTTTGGGACTAACCTATTAACCGGAGGCCCAGCCCAGAATTGCTGTTTTTTTGCCTATGTCAGTGTTTCAGATAAACGGAATATCAAACGGAGTCCAAATGGAATAAAATCTTCGGGAACGTGATTTTCTCACCGAACGTGATCCAGGGGACTTGGACCCTGCTCCAAGGAACAAAAGAGGCGGTCACGAGGGTGCCCCCCCTAGGGTGCACCCCCCTGCCTCGTGGGCCCCTCGTTGCTCCTCCGGCGTACTTCTTCCTCCTATATATACACACGTACCCCAAACTATCAGAACAGGAGCCAAAACCTAATTCCACTGCCGCAACTTTCTGTATCCACGAGATCCCATCTCGGGGCCTGTTCCGGAGCTCCGCCGGAAGAGGGCCATCATCACGGAGGGCTTCTACATCATCATAGCCTCTCCGATGAAGTGTGAGTAGTTTACCTCAGACCTTCGGGTCCATAGTTAGTAGCTAGATGGCTTCTTCTCTCTCTTTGAATCTCAATACAAAGTTCTCCCCCTCTCTTGTGGAGATCTATTCGATGTAATCTTCTTTTTGTGGTGTGTTTGTTGAGAACGATGAATTGTGGGTTTATGATCAAGTCTATCTATGAATAATATTTGAATCTTCTCTGAATTCTTTTATGTATGATTGGTTATCTTTGCAAGTCTCTTTGAATTATCCGTTTGGTTTGGCCAACTAGATTGGTAGTTCTTGCCATGGGAGAAGTGCTTAGCTTTGGGTTCGATCTTGCGGTGTCC